>NC_142112.1:35552703-35755203 GCF_056152115.1 Neolamprologus brichardi
CCCCCATGGTGCCACTCTCCAAACTCCACTATTCCCCAAAGTTTGATTCTTTTCATCTGGACGTAGCTTTTGCAGTAGGAGAAACGTTTCGTTACTCATCCAAGTGACTTCTTCAGTTTCAGCTGACTGCAGCTTTCCCCAATCTTCAACAGTACATTTGCATAATGACTGAAACGAGCACCACTGAAGGAACAATGGGCTGGGAGCTCAGTTATTGAGCATTAATATGAAAATTCTCATGAACATTGATCAACAACCACTGATCGCTTACAGCGACTCCCCAACTCTTTGTGAATGGTACTCATGGCCATTGATCAGCGGCCTTTGATCAATGAGCTTTGATCAGTGGTTTCAGTGGTTTCCTTCCTGCGTTGACTGCAGCTGTGTTTGACACATGAAGACATTATTACATTCTTCATGATTATACTTTATTCTTTTTGGGGGAAGTGCAGCTTTAAACCTTCACATGATTCAAGTCAACCCAACAAATCAATCCGAACGATCACGAGTGGGAAAAACTTCTGTAGATTAAATGAAATAAAACCCAACATTCAATCCACAACATGATTAAAAACATGATTCTCCCAAATCACCAAGAGCTGCACATTAACCACCACAATATATTTTTATTCTCTGTGCTTTCAAATATGAACACTGTTTACTTTCATCTCTGTTTCATTAGTTTTTGTTAACATCTTCCTGTGCATCACTTTACAGCAGCCAGACTCATTAAAATGACACTTTGTAGGAGTTCACTTCCTCTCATGTGTTCATCCACAGCAGCTGGACAATAAAGTTTATTTTGACCCTGATACTGCAGCCGATCGCTCTCATCCATTTCCTGTTATCACTTCAAATAGAAATGAGGCTGTAGAGGTTTGGTGCATGCAGGAAAACAGCTGCAGGGACAATGAAAATACTTTTCTGCTCCAACTTCTCCCAGCATGCTGAGCTAATGATTAGTTGGTGTTGTTCTTCAAACACTCTCTCACTCTTCTCTCAACGTGTTCACAATAAACTGTGAACAGACACCGAGGAGAGCAGCCGAAGAACTCATTCAGGAGCTAAACTCAACATGAACTGAACTCACAGTAAAGTTAGCTCGGTGCTTACCTTTAGATGAGCCCACAAACCGAGAGAAACTCCGTGATGAAGCTGGAACTCTTTCCAAACACAGGAAACAGATCAGGGAGCAGAGACCCACGTGGTTCACGCTGATCTCAGCGATGATCCAGGAGACAAGGGTGGGCAGATCGATGCAGATATCGATCCAAACGTTGGTACTACTTTATTTTCTTTGAATGAAAAAGCAGCTCTCTGTGAAAACACCTCTTCTTGTGGAGGTCCTTACTTTGCCCCGCCCCCTTCTTCTTCTTTATATCGTTTATTGGCGGTTGTCAAACAACAAAATGGTGAATTACCGCCACCAACTGGTGTGGAGTTTGAACTGGAACATCGACCCTCAAATTAGTGGTGTGCGATACTGCACATTTTGGTATCAGATACCAAGTAAATACTGGCCAGTATCGCTGATACCCATACGATACTTTTCAATAAATAAGGGGGATTCCTCATTGAATTGCTAAATCGCAATTAATTTTCATGAACTTAAGTGTTTTTTGTTATCTTTCCTAATTATACATAATTAGGAGAAATAATTTATTTATAATTAAATAAAAAAATGTTTTATTATTGTGGCGGCTCGTGCTCTGCGATGCCACTGCAGGTGAGATGGACTCACCTTCACTGCATCTACAATGATGCCTCGCCGGCTTAAAACCTGTGCGCTGCTTGTGCTGTTGTTGTTTTTGGTGTTAATGTGTACAGCTGGCAGCAGGAGAGCTGCAGCCGTTGAATGTAGGTACTGTAGTACTGTTACAGCAACCGTGTGATCACTGTAAGGGTGGACAGCGCGCAGCTCGGGGTGAGCCGGAGGCTGGCGCGCCAGCGGGACCTGCCAAGCTGGAGACAGAGGTCGAGGTGTGTGGGGGTCCTGCCACGCCTGAAGGCGGCATGCTGTCCACTTCTGCCATCTGCCCAGCTGCCTGTAAGCCCCAGCTCACTTCCACGCCTGCTGCGCTGCCGCTGCTTGACATATGGGTGGCCATCAGGCCAGCTCCCGGGCTTCCGCTGGAGGCGCGCGCAACCACCAGAGTGGACACTTCCCCATCGCTGGGTTGGGTCGTGGGGCGCCGATGGTCCGGGCCGATTCCCTCGCCTGCTCACGGGGTGAGATGAAGCGGGCAAGGGGGGTATGTGGTAGGGCGTGTTCTGCGATGCCGCTGCAGGTTTGGTGGTGGTGATGTGTATGGCTGCAAGCGGGAGAGCTGAAGGCGTTGAATGTACTGTTACAGCAACCGTGTGATTATTGTAAGAATAAATGATGCAGCGAAGCCTGAAAATGCCATCGGG
Source organism: Neolamprologus brichardi (assembly GCF_056152115.1). Classification (NCBI taxonomy): domain Eukaryota; kingdom Metazoa; phylum Chordata; class Actinopteri; order Cichliformes; family Cichlidae; genus Neolamprologus; species Neolamprologus brichardi. The sequence goes on from NC_142112.1 coordinate 35,555,116, forward strand.
TCTGCCGTGGTGGCGATTTTTTTTTTTTTTTTTTTAATCTTAACTGCATGCAAACCAGTAAACAAATTAAAACAAATACTGTTGATAAACTATAATACAAAAAATCACAATTAAAATTCTCAACAACAAAAACAAAAAAATATATACATTGTGGAGGTATGTAATAACGACAGGAGAGGTCGCAGTGTCTCAGTCACTCCAACTTTATTAACTGACTCTCAGAACATCACATATAGTAAGCGCCAAAATCTCCACCCCAGCACTTCCCTTCAACTTGGGTATGAGTGGAGCCACCTGGTGGTCCGCCACAATATAATTAATATGTAAACAACTTAACAACCCCCAAGGTGTCTAAGTCACGTGACGTGTCAGTGCAACACCAAAACATAAAAGTCTGTCATAATCACTTCTTGGAGTTTGTCAGAATTAGTGGGTTTTTGTTTGTCCACCCGCCTCTTGAGGATTGACCACAAATTATCAATGGGATTAAGATTCCAGGCCATGGACCCAAAATTTCAACGTTTTGGTCTCCGAGCCACTTAGTTATCACTTTTGCCTTATGGCACGGCGCTCCATCGTGCTGGAAAATAATTCCAATAATTCTTCACCAAACCGTTGTTGGATTGTTGGAAGAAGTTGCTGTTGGAGGCTGTTTTGGTACCATTCTTTATTCATGGCTGTGTTTATGGGCAAAATTGTGAGTGAGCCCACTCCCTTGGATGAGAAGCAACCCCACACATGAATGGTCTCAGGATGCTTTACTGTTGGCCTGACACAGGACTGATGGTAGCGCTCACCTTTTCTTCTCCGGACAAGCATTTTTCCAGATGCCCCAAACAATCGGAAAGAGGCTTCATCCGAGAATATGACTTTGCCCCAGTCCTCAGCAGTCCATACACCATACTTTCTGTAGAAGATCAATCTGCCCCTGATGTTTTTCTTTGGAGAGAAGTGGCTTCTTTGCTGCCCTTCTTGACACCAGGCCGTCTTCCAACAGTCTTCTCCTCACTGTACGTGCAGATGTGCTCACACCTGCCTGCTGCCATTCCTGAGCACGCTCTCCGATCACGCAGCTGAATCCTCTTTAGGAGACGATCCTGGTGCTTGCTGGACTTTCTTGGATGCCCTGAAGCCTTCTTATCAAGAATTGAACGTCTTTCCTTGAAGTTCTTGATGATCCTATAAATTGTTGATTTAGATGCAATCTTAGTAGCCACAATATTCTCGCCTGTGAAGCCATTTTTATGCAACGCAATGATGGCTGCACGCGTTTCTTTGCAGGTTAACAATGGAAGAACAATGATTTCAAGCATCACCCTCCATTTAACATGTCAGGTCTGCCATTCTAACACAATCAGCCTGAAATGATGAGATCCAGCCTTGTGCTCATCAACATTCTCACCTGAGTTAAGAAGACGATTACTGAAATGGTCTCAGCAGGTCCTTTAATGACAGCAATGAAGTGCAGTGGTAAGGGGTTTTTTGGGATTAAGTTCATTTTCATGGCAAAGAAGGACGATGCAATTCATCTGATCACTCTTCATAACATTCTGGAGTGTATGCAAAATGCTATTATAAAAACTTAAGCAGCAACTTTTCCAATTTCCAATATTTATGTAATTCTCACCACAGCTGTATACTCTTGAAGGAATCACATCCTGACTTACTATTGATCACATCTGGACGTTCACTCGGAGAGACTCTGCTTCAGTTTTAAATACACTGGGTGCCCCCATCAGCTCATTAAAGGGGGTACCCATGAAAACCATTCATGGTGTTTTCAAGAGAATTAAAATATTTTAGTCGGCTTTCTACAGTTTTACATTTCAGTTATTTCATATGAAATATGTCTGTTTAATGTGAGGTAGACGTGGACACTGACTTTGTTGCTCCTTGGCTGTTATGGTACAGTGCAGCTTTTTGAGTTTATTATCTAACACTTAATGAAAACACTTATTTAAAAAATATTTTTGTTTATAATTATTTTTTATTATATTTTGTTGTATATATATTTTTGCCAAATACAGTATGTTTCACACTTTCAGGTCTGGTCTGTTGTTGATTATGTTCTATAGATTTAAATAGCTTAGACTTTTATTTTTTGTATCACCACCTGGTAAATCAGTCCAACTGTAATCCAAGTGTGATTTTGGAGGAAAGACAGACAGTGTTTTTGTTTTTCAAATCAAAACACTTTTATTGTCACATCACATGTGCAGGTACATGGGTACATTACATGCGAGTGAAATTCTTGTGTGCGAGCTTCACAAGCAACAGCGTTGTGCAAAAATACAATAAAATAAAACAAGCAAATTATAAGGATGGCTAAATCTGAATAAGGATGGCTAAATCTTTTCCTTGGATAAAGCTCGATGTCAAGCAAACAACTACGGGATACAACTGAAATACTTATTCACAACATCTTAATTATATACGTAAAATAAGACAACCGAAACATGTCGAACCCCAGAAGCAGGTACTATTTAATATACAAAACCTGAGATACAGATGAAAGGCTGCTGAACACGGATGCACAGCAGACGAGGAGGAGCTCGGTGGATAGATTCATGTTTATATAACTGCTCGATCGTATATTAAGTCAGAAGTAGGACTTCACTTTCCAAGGATCAGGTCTCCAGAGGAAACGCCTCACTCCAGCTGACAGAGGTGAACATTCAGGATGAGGGGAGATACCAGTGCCACACCAGCACCATCAGTGAAATGTTCATCATCCTGAATGTGGACGGTAACAAAACTCTTTTTAAAAAGAGAGGAAAGACTAAAGCTGCCACATTTACAACCTACGCAAGAAATTGAACCACAAACAACATCTTGAACCCGTATTATTAACTAAATAATTATAATAGTCTGAGTTGTTACTACAATACCTAATCAGTGATGTGGTTATTCAGCATTGTCATTCCCAAATCATATGACCTCTGACCTTTGACTTATAGTTGTTAAAGTGTGTCAGAGGAATTCAGCTGAGAGCCAAAGGGACTTTCTGAGGTTTGAAGCCCCGAGGCCTGTCTGTGACACCAGGACTGATCCAGAGTCATTTTTATAACACTTCAAATACATAAAGAAAACATGACATGTTACATCACTAATCATTATCTGTATTTAGAAATGCTTTGTCAAAACACTAAGACAAATGTTATATTTTACTGTGGTCTGAGATTCAGATTCAATTTTCAGAAAAGGAAAATTGTGACAAGAAAATCTCTTTCTGACTTCTTTAGAAATATATTTTTCTTTTGTTTTTTTTATTCTTAGTTTTTTTTCCAGCTCCAGTCCGTAAAGTTAATCTCCAACAAGTAGGACAAAGGATCACCTGCAGCTCAGACGGGATCTACCCTCAACCTGAGATCACCTGGTCCACCAGCCCTTCATCCAGCATCACCAATAACAACACAACAGCCCATCAGACTGAGCAGCAGCTTTACAGCATCAGCAGTTCTCTGATACTTCCAAACAGTGACATGGATCTATATTACATCTGTGCAGTCAGCACTCGTAGAAACAGGAAGAGAGCAACCTTCAGAAAAAGAGATTATACATCCATCCATCCAGTGGAACATTTTCATCAGATCTTTACAGGAGATTCGATCTGAACTCTGTGGAGCCTGATCTCAAGGGTTTTAAGTCCGACACTGAAACCAGAGGATCTTTCTGTCTCTTCAGATTCACTGTGATCCAGTGATGGGAGTGATTTCAGCCCTGAGTGATCACGCTGATGTTTGCACAGAGCAGACAATGAGGTGAATGTTTGGGCACATTGGTAACAGTGAAACAGTTTATTAGTAACGTGGGATCGTTTGTGTTCGGAGTATGAACTGAGATTCCTGAAGCTCTTGTCACACTGATCACAGCTGTAGTTTCCTTCCATGTGTGCACGTTCATGAAGTTTACGATTACCTGATTGTGAGAAGCTTTTGTCACAGTGTCTGCACTTGTATGGTTTCTCTCCTGTGTGGAATCGTTTGTGTGTTTTAAGCTTACTTGCAGTGGTGAAGGATGACCCACACTGATCACAGAGGTGCTTTTTAACCCCACTGTGAATCAGTTCATGTCGTTTTAACTCAGTTGGTGTGGTGAAGCTTCTCCCACATTCTTTGCAGTATTTCAGTTTGTCTCCAGTGTGTCTACGTTGATGTGTTTTTAGGGAGCCTTGCCAATTGAAAGTTTTTCCACAGAGGTCACAACGAAAGTCTTTCCCACCACCACGGTGATGACAGGGTTGAGAACTGGATCCATCTGTGTCGCTCTGCTTCTAAACAAAGACACAGAGACAGTGTAAGTCAGTCCTTCAACACTTTTATCCTGAACATCGCCTGAAAGAAAGAGCATCTCTGCAGACGTCCAATTACATTTTACTGTTTCAGTTAACACAGATAACAATATAAATACATACCTCACAGTAGCTGCACTTGTAGAGTCTCTTTCTGGTGTGGATCTGTTGGTGTCGTCTCAGGTGACGCTGAGATTTAAAAGTCTTCTCACACAGGTCACATTTATAAGGTCGTTCCTCAGTGTGGGTAAACATGTGGCGTTGTAACTGCATGTTGGTTATAAACTGTCTGCCACACTGATCACAGCAGTACACATCATGTCCAGTGTGAATGCGTAGGTGTATATTTCGGCTGTCTATCCGACTGAAGGTTTTTCCACAAATCTCACAGCTGTACGCCTTAATTCCAGAGTGGGTAACTAGATGCTTCTGTAAGCAGCTACTGCGACTAAAAGCTCTGCCACACTGATCACAGCTGTACGCTTTAACTCCACTGTGGATGAGTTTGTGTGTTCTTAGGGAACTTTTCCAGGAAAAAGACTTTCCACACAAATAACAGCTGAACGGTTTCTCTCCAGTGTGGATGACCTGATGTTGTTTTAGTTCAGCCTTCACAGTAAACTCCTTCCCACACTCGTCACAGATGTATGTTTTCTCTCTCTTTCTTCTGTGAGGTTTGTCGGCCTCCTGAGAGCGCTGACTTCTCGCTCCATGTTGGTCCTGCAGTGACAGAGATACAAACAGAGGCAGTGAGTGAAATGCAGTCGTGGAACAAACTCAACCTTCAAACTCTCTCCATTAACACTAGTTTTAAACCTGAAGGTGGAGTGTGGCACCAAACACCTTAAAGGTCTCTTATCCCCACCTGCTGGTAGTTCTAACACATTACATCCAACCTGGTGTTAAAAATAATTCATGACTGTTTGAACGTTTCACTGTAGAAAACATTGGATTCATTTTTGATGAAAGGCGATTAAATGTCATTCATTTTCAATCTATATTAATAGCATTTCAATTTATATGAGCAAAAAAACTCAAAAAAGGGAAAATATACACACTTAATGTGTTTACTGCCAGATATCGGGCTACCGTTGTGGTGCTTTGAACGTGTTTTTTGAAGTGATAAACCAATATTAAGTCTGTTCGAACAACAACAATACCAATAATAATAATATTATTAATACTAATTAGAATTATAACAATAATAATAATAATTATTATTATGCATGTCACAGCATTTCTTTTATCCTAACTGCTCTCTGCAGATAGCCCCGCCCCTCTGTTATTCTGCTGGAGGTTTCTTCCTGTTAAAAGGGAGTTTTTCCTTCCCACTGTCACCAACGTGTTTGCTCATAGGGGGTCATATGATTGTTGGGTTTTTCGGCTGTATGTATTATTGTAGGATCCACATTACAATATTGATTGATTGGTAATTTATTTCAGCATGTGAACAATATACAAGTACATTTAGAAAAGAAAATAAGAAAAGAAAAGAAAATAAGCACCTTGGGGCAACTATTGTTGTGATTTGGTGCTGTATAAATAACACTGAATTGAATTGAAAATTTAATTAATATCACTACTACAACTAATAATAATATTAAGGAACAATAATTGCTTGTGACTTCTTAATGTTTGTAAAGACAATTTAAAAATACATAATAATATACAACACAGTCATATAACAGGTTGGGAGTATGAGAGTTTTAGACGTGACTGATTATTTGGTGAAACTGTGATATTTTCCTCACCTTCTGTGTTGAGCTCATTGTTTCCTCTGTAGTGACTCAGCTGAGTCCAGATGGCTGAAAATGTTCCTCTGCTGCTCCGTCAGACTCTTCTCCTCCTGCTGATCAGCTGGGACACAAAACAGATCTTTGTTAGGCTCCACACTGCACTGAAGAGTCAAAGTGTCTCATATGTTCATCTGACAACACAAAGTACAAATTTCACTCTGATTGCTTGTAGAAATCTTGTGAGACGTGTTGTGCTGCAAAGTGAGGAAACTCTCTCACTCACTTATACTTCAGGAGGAACTTTGTGACATTGGCTCTAATATTCTAAGCAGCCCTTTACTATGACAGGGCCAGAAAGTCCTATTTGAAGGTTTGGGAGAAGGACCATGTTAAAGGTGGATTGGGGTTTATACACTTTGTTATGATACAGGTAAGGCTGTAAGAGCCTGAGAAGGTGTCCTGAATGAACCTCTAAAACCAGTTTTCAGCTAACGACTCTGCTTCAATCTGGAAAACAGCAACTACAAGTTTAAAGACTCCATCAACAATTCACACCCAGCAACAGCCTGAACAGCTCCTCCTGTGGTTCCCACAAACAGGGACAGACCTGAGACTCCCCCACCCAACACTTTCCACACCTATCGCCAGCTGTTCAGCACAGGTTTTGAGGCAGGAGGGTGAGACACCGTCTGGTCCGGGGGCTTTCCTGGGCTTCTGTTTCTGAAATAGTTGGCTCACATCCTCAGTGTGTATTCTGAGTTTCAGGGAGGAGGAAAGGGGGGGGGGGGGGGTGAGAGGTGTGATGGAGGTCGTTGAGTCTGGATTGGAGAGGGTGGTGGTGGTCTTTTATATTTGCATAATGCCTGAATAGAGCACCACTGAAGGAACAAAGGGCTGGGAGGTCAGTTATTTGAGCATTAATATGCAAAATCAGTGGTTTCCTTCCTGCTTTGACTGCAGCTGTATTTGACACATGAAGACATTATTACATTCTTCATGATTATACTTTATTCTTTTTTGGGGGAAGTGCAGCTTTAAACCTTTCACATGATTCAAGTCAACCCAACAAATCAATCTGAACGATCACAGGTGGGAAAAACTTCTGTAGATAAAATAAAATAAAACCCAACATTCAATCCACAACATGATTAAAAACATTCTTCTACCAAATCACCAAGAGCTGCACATTAACCACCACAATATATTTTTATTCTCTGTGCTTTCAAATATGAACACTGTTTACTTTCATCTCTGTTTCATTAGTTTTTGTTAACATCTTCCTGTGGATCACTTTACAGCAGCCACACTCATTAAAATGTGACTTTGTAGGAGTTCACTTCCTCTCATGTGTTCATCCACAGCAGCTGGACAATAAAGTTTATTGTGACCCTGATACTGCAGCAGATCGCTCTCATCCATTTCCTGTTATCACTTCAAATAGAAATGAGGCTGTAGAGGTTTGGTGCAGGCAGAAAAACAGCTGCAGGGACAATGAACATACTTTTCTGCTCCAACTTCTCCCAGCATGCTGAGCTAATGATTAGTTGGTGTTTTTCTCCAAACACTCTCTCACTCTTCTCTCAACGTGTTCACAATAAACTGTGAACAGACACCGAGGAGAGCAGCAGAAGACCTCATTCAGGAGCTAAACTCAACATGAACTGAACTCACAGTAAAGTTAGCTCGGTGCTTACCTTTAGATGAGCCCACAAACCGAGAGAAACTCCGTGATTAAGCTGGAACTCTTTCCAAACACAGGAAACAGATCAGGGAGCAGAGACCCACGTGGTTCACGCTGATCTCAGCTACGATCCAGGAGACGAGGGTGGGCAGATCGATGCAGAGATCGATCCAAACGTTGGTACTACTTTATTCTCTTTGAATGGAAAAACAGCTCTCTGTGCAAACACCTTCTCTCGTGGAGCGTCCTCACTTTGCTCCGCCCCTTCTTCTTCTTCTTCCTAAAAATTGTATTTGTGGTTGCCAAACAACAAAATGGTGAATTACCGCCACCAACTGGTGTGGAGTGTGAACTGGAACGTCGACCAGCAACAATTTACTCTCTTTTAAAAACCGGAAAAAGGCCTGATAACTTTCACTTCTTGAGTCCTTTTGCAGTAAATCAATAAGATCCAGTTTCATTTTTATGTTACTGAGGTTTTGGATCAGTTACCTTCTCACAGTGTAATATAACATGTTCTATAGTTTTCTTTTCTCTTTTTTGAATGATTTGAATGGAGGTTATAATCCACCATCACTGAACTGAAATTAATCTCTTAATAGGAGGTAAGTTTTTTCTTAGTGGTTATTGTCATGGTCCTGCGTCCTTAGACCCAGAGTCTTGTGTTTAATATTGGTATCATCTTGTGTTTTGGGTTAATTCTTTTTTTCTTGTTCTTGGGGTTTTTGTGTTTAGTGTTTTCTATACCTACCCATGTCCTCCCCCAGTTTGTGTTTTTGAATTTTTCTGTTTTACTTTGAAGGTCTCGGTCAAGGTTCATGTTATGTTCAGCTGTACATCCCTCCTGTGTGTCTTTCTGATTACCTTTTGTGTCTATCTCTGCTTGTCGTTGGTTCGTCTGTGTATCGCTGTGTCTCTAACCCCAACATTCTCCGTGCGGTTTTCCCGTGTTCGTATGATTTCAGGTTTGTTTACTACTTTTCCCCAGTTTAGGTTATGTTTCAGTCTTGTCCTCACGTTTGTTGTTTTCCCCTCCTGCACTAAAACTCACTCGCATCTCTGCGTTGATCTGCATCTTTGGTCTTTCCTTACAAAACCACACGACTGCTGCCACAGCGGTGACAATTATATTCATTTCACTTCAATTTTGATTTTATTTTTTCTTAATGCATGTATGCATTTCCTTTTATATATAGCACAAATTTACAATAGGTGTTTCCAAGGTGTGTTATTGCAGGCTAAAGGTCATTTTCAACTTTGTAAAAATATTCTACTAATATCTTATATTTTAACAAGAGTGACTGGTTTTAAAAAAGGGATTCTTTATGTCTGTGTAATATTTCTTTAGTCTCTGTTACTCTGTTATTTGGGTGTTAAAGATTGCTGACCCCTGGTCAAGACTTAATCAATATATATATATATATATATATATATATATATACATATATATTAGGGATGCACTGATACCGATACTGGTATCGGGCATCGGGGCCGATACTGTAAAATGTGTGTGTACTCATACTCGTAAAAGTTAACCGATACCATGAACCGATACTAACTTATTTCATTAGTCAGAGGGTGGCTTGTCATTTCTGTTGTAGTTTTTTAGATTGGTCACTAGGGGGACATCCTGCGCTAAACAGGCACAGGGTTAGGCGAGTGAGACTGGCGGCTCCAGATAAAAAAGAGAAACTGGAGGCTGCTGTAGCTAGGCTAAACAAAATGTCAGCAGTGTGGACCGGAACAGCCAACTTTAACTCAGGTTTTGGAAAAGCGATGAAAAATGTCAAGAGAAAATCCACTGGCAGTTAAAATAACAGAGGCTCTGACTCATTTTATTTCTGTGGATGACCAGCCAATGCCGGTCGTGGAAAACATAGGATTGAACCGTCTTCTCAGCGTACTCGAGCCGCGATATGAAATTGGATACTCTGCAATAATTTAAAAGTTTATTTTATTCTCAAACCTAATTTGTATTTATTTTATTCCAAACAGAAGTGTTTATTTATTATTCTGAAAGCTTGAGACAGTGCCCAATAGTTCAGTGATATTTTGTTAAATTACAATGTGGATACTCCGCAATAATTAAAATAAAATAAATAAATAAAAGTGCTTATTTTTCACTTGAAATTTTTTTTGTGGTCATTTTTATTACGATTTTATTTTTTATCGGCAGAGAATAAAATAAAACCTGTCTTCCAATTCATTGCATTTGTGTGTGTGTGTGTGTGTTAGAAGTATCGGTTTTTGTACTCAGTATCGGCAAGTACTCAGATCCAAGTATCGGTATCGTATCGGTTTGAAAAAATTGGTATTGTTGCATCCCTAATATATATATATATACATATATATATGTATATATATATACATACACACATATATATATATATATATATATATGTATATATACATACATATATATATGTGTGTTAGAGAGTTATCTCTGGGATGCTGGGATGATAGCTCCCTCAGGACTTAAACTCCGGTCAGAGAGTGGGGCACAGAGAGTGATGTCTGGATATACTTTAATGTAAGTTAACAGCAGCTCAACAGTACAGCAGTAGGCATACTTAACGGATGTGGGAGGGATGGACAGACGTGTGGTTCTGAATAACAAGAAACAAGGAGAAACAATTTTCACATGTAAATATAACAATTGTTATTTCCCAACATTATACCAATATAATGAACTGTAACACAAATAATCAGCTGAATGCCCTGACATAAGAAAGTCCCACAATCCCATTTGAACAGGCAGGAAGCAAGAATATCTGCATATCTCAGGCAACAGAAAAGACCTAATGCCCCCAAATTAGGAAAGGTCAGTAATTACATGGTCTTCAGTGCCCTCTAGTGGCTAAATAACACAACCGCGGCACACAGATCCAACCCGCAACAAATGCTACGGTGGTAAGTCACATGCCTCTACCAATCTCGATAAATCTCCTAGCATAAACCCCCTGTAATTAACATCGAAGTACAACCCGTGCTATAAGTGGAAATAGACTCGTAGAACTGGAGGGATTTTGACTCACATTTGCACAGGAACGCACACGGCTGGAGATCGCTATTCCCCCGCACTCATGGAGAAAAACATGCCTAGTGCTCCTCCGACTCGTGATACGGCAGGACCGTCGTAAAAGCATGTGACGTCATCACCGCAGCAAACAGTAAGAACAAAGTGGAACTTATCGGCAGAAATTAACATTGCACTCATAGCGATGCGATTGAAATATAAGGAGACTTTCGGACAATGTGTGTGTGTGTGTGTGTGTGTGCGTGTGCGTGTGTGTGTGTGTGTGTGTATATATGTATGACATTTAAGGAAAATACTAATACAATGAAAATAAACAAAATAAATGTTCCCATTAGAAATTTTTTGGCTCTTGTTTGCTCTATAAAATATTTGTTTTCTTTTAGAATCACTCATCTTAGCAGTAGGATATACATGAAAAGAGGAACAAATGTAGTTTGAGTGAAAATGTACATTTTTTCCACTCTATGGTCAACTGACTTAGTGAATCAAATGACTCAAAGAACCCGATTCACTTTGGTGCGTGAATCATTAAAACTCGATTCAGTAAAAAGAATCAAATTTACCATCACTATGGCTGTATCCCAATTCAGGGTCTGCAGCCTTAAAGGCTGCATTTTAAGGCCGATTACGTCACAGTGGTGCGCCGAAGGCTGTCCCAATTCAAAGGCTGCTCGAAATGCGGCCCTCAAATGCGTCCTTCATTTCCCTGAATTTTAAGGCTGTGGCAGTGTAGACTTCGTGGTCCAACATATCCCACAATTCATAGCGCCCTGGACAGGCCTTGACCACCTTTCCAATAGGCCACTGCGCTCGCGGTAGTTGTGAGTCAACCACCATAACCACTTGTCCTGTGGTTAAGTTGTCAGTTTCCCCCTGCCATCTTTGTCTCCTCTGAAGATCCGGCAGATGGTGACGCAGGAAGTTGGACCAAAAATGGTCCGCCAGAATCTGACTATGGCGCCATCGCCGTCTTCCCAGCATCTCACTCGAAGCATAAATCACCTGGGGGAGTGACGCATCTCGTCGCCCCATTAGCAATAAGTTGGGTGTGACTGGATCCGGATCCGCTACGTCCGAAGAAACATACCCGAGAGGCTTTGCATTAATGATCCCTTCCACCTCGATCAGCACAGTTTGCAAAACTGCCTCTGTAACCGTATTACCTCCCAACACCACTTGAAGAGCTGTCTTCACAGATCTTATCTCCCGTTCCCAAGTACCTCCAAAATGGGGGGAACCTGGTGGATTAAACCGGAACTCAATCCTCTGCTCCGCCAGCTGCTCTTTAATGGGGGCTTCAAGAGCTGAGAAACTAGACCGCAGTTCGGTCTCTCCTCCCCTGAAGTTGGTACCACAGTCAGATAAGATCTCATATGGCTTTCCCCGGCGTGCAATAAACCGACGCAGAGCCATGAGAAAGGCATCGGTATCTATGCTGTCCAACAGGTCAAGATGCACACAGCTCGTAGTCATGCATTTGAATATGATACCCCAACGCTTTTCAGTGCGCCGTCCTACTTTGATGTTGTAAGGGCCGAAGCAGTCGACTCCAGTGGACCAAAAGGGTGGTTTGTATAGGCGTAGCCTCGCGGGGGGTAGATCTGCCATCCGAGGAATATCAGGACTGGCTCGCCACCTTCGACACTCACCACAGCTGTGCTGGTGCCGCTTGATTGCCTCCCTTCCTCGGAGAATCCAATATTTTCTCCTCATCTCCCCGAACACTCGTTCTGGCCCAGGGTGCAACAGCTGCTCATCATATTGTCTGATCAGTAGTTTAGTCACCGGATGCTGCGGGTCAAGGACTATGGGGTGCATGGCATCCAAGTCCAGACCTTCTGCTCTTCTGAGTCTTCCCCCAACTCTTATCAGCCCAATAGCCGGGTCATACTCCGGAGCAAGTGTTAGCAGGCGACTCTGCTTATGAATTGCCTTACCAGCAGCCAGGGCCTGTAATTCCTCGGAGAAGCTATCACTTTGAGCTTGTTTCAGGAGATGCAGCTCAGCAGCTGATGCATCTGTAGCAGTCATGACATGGTTTTCGTGATCAGCAGCCGCCCCATGAAGGATCTGATGGGTAGCCTTAACCACTTCACTCCATTTGCCAAAATTGGAAATTGGCACCGTTTGCTGTGGACTGCACGTGGTGGTGGTTCCACAGAATGCTGTTCCTCTCAGCTCCCCATCGTCTTCTTGACCTTCACCTTCATGGAGAGTTGGCCAGGTATCAGGGTTCGTTAAAAGGAAAGGTGGGCCCTGAGTCCAACGGTTTGGTTGACTCAGCTCGAGAAGGGTTTTCCCTCGCGTGAGGTCATCAGCCGGATTGTCCTTGGTGTTGACATATCTCCAACTTGACACCTCAGTAAGATCTTGTATTTCGGCAATCCTGGTACCAACAAAGACCTTATAGCGGCATGAATCAGATTGGATCCAGGTCAAAACTGTTGTTGAGTCGCTCCATAGAGTGATGTCGCTGGGTTGAAAGGCCAGCTCGGTCTCCAGTACTCTAGCCAATTGGGCTCCGGCAAGAGCTGCACATAACTCCAAACGTGGCATAGAAATCTGTTTCCGGGGGCTTACTCTTGACCTCGCCATCATGAATGCCACGTAGACGTCGCCTTGGGAGTCCTGTGTTCGCAGATAGGCTACTGCTCCATAGGCTCTTTCGGAGGCATCACAAAATATGTGAGCCCCTCTACCTGGTCTCCCGGCGTCTGCTCTTGGTGGGACATAGCATCTTGGTAATTCCACCTGTGGCAAGTACACTAGTTCCTTCTCCCACTGTGTCCATCTCTCTAGTAGGGCCGTAGGATGGATTTGTTCATCCCATCCAACTCCTGCCTTCCAAAGATCCTGAATTAGAACCTTTGCTCGAGTTGAGAAGGGTATGAGGAAGCCTAGAGGATCATATTGCGATGCCATCACCCGGTAAACATTTCTCAGTGTGGGCAGAGAGTACTCCACAAGTCGATGCCTGTATCCAAGGCGGTCAGTGAGACAGTTCCACGAAGGCCCAGAGCTGGTTCTTCTGGGTCTTGGCTGTGCTGGGAGAGCCAAAGCTCTGTGCTGGCTGCTTTGGCTTCCACTGGCAGGTGCTCTACCACCGATGGAATGTTACTGGCCCATTGCCTGATCTCGAATCCTCCTTTGGCGAGTAACTCCCGCATCCGATCTATGAGTGTCTTAGCCTCCTCTGCAGATTGGAGACTATGCAAACAGTTATCGACATAGAAGGCCCTCTCCACCGTGCCCAAGATATCTTCATTACCCTGGCTGTTGTCCCTGACATGTCTTTGGAGGGCATAGGTGGCACAACAAGGACTGCACGTTGTACCAAAAGGCAGAACCTGCCACTCGTACACGCTTGGCTCCTCATCCTTCCTCATAGACCTCCATAGGAAGCGGAGCAGAGGTTTGTCCTCGGGCAGCAACCGAATTTGGTGGAACATTGCCTTGATGTCACCACTTATGGCCACAGTATGCTCCCTGAAGCGGAGGAGGACCCCAAGCAGTGAAGGTCCCAGAATTGGACCTGGAAGCAACTGGCTGTTGAGGCTTAGCCCATTGTATTGGTATGAGCAGTTGAATACAAGTCTAGCCTTGTTGTTGTGGTGAACTACATGGTGGGGTAGATACCATGACTCGCCCGAACAATCCACCTTCTCAGGTGATAGTTTCTCAACATAGCCTACCACCTCCAGTTTATGCACCTCCTGACAATAGGTTTCAGTCTGCCCTGGGTCTCTCGCTATCCGACGTTCAGTACTCCGTAACTGTGGTAGCAAGGCCAGCCTGGGTGCCCAGAGGCGAGGACTGTCTTTGCGACGGAGGAGGGGCGTTGCATATCTTGTCACTCCCTCCACCTGCACTCTGGTTGTGCGCCGCTCAAGAGCTTCAAGTGCTTTCTGATCTTCCTTAGAACGTGTTGCGGTCTTCACATTTGTGTATGGGAGTACATCCGCCTTCCACAATCGTTCTACATGTTGAAGGAGATCATTGCTTGGAGACCCAGTAAAGAGACACTGTTGCTCTTCCCCAGCGAACTGGGCTAAGTTAGCTGGACCCTGCAGAGCCCATCCAAGGCGGGTACAGACTGCTAATGGACCCCCAGGAGGGCCAGACCGTACAGGTTTCGTTGGGACAAGCAGATGAGGGAAGTCTGAGCCAATAAGGACTAAAGGCTGCACCCTGTCGACAGGGAAAAGTGGGAGTCCCTGCAGGTGTGCATATTTTTGCATGAGTGCCTTAACTGGATAACTGTGCTCAGAGAGGCCCAGTTTGTCAGCAGTGAAGGCATGATGGATTTGGTATCTCACTTTAGGATCATGGGCAGGGGAAATCTCAAAGGAGACCGAGGCCCCTTGCAGGTGAATCACATCCTGACGAACAGTCCTTAATGGAAGTGTCTCGGCTTCCTTCCCTAGATTGAGGTGCTGCACGGCTGGTGGTAGGATGATGGATCGTTCAGAACCGTCATCTAGTACAGCAAAGGTCTCTAATGAATACTCAGCATTGTACAGATACACCTTCACAACCTTTAGCAGGACCTTATGAGGATGGTTTGGGTGATCAATGTAGATGGTGGACGTATCTGGGGCAGTGCCAACCATCAGGACTTTCCTGGGCTCCTGTTGGCAAACCTCATGCAGCACTGTAAGATGTTGCTGTTTGCACGCTTTACAGGGTGCCTTCAGGGTGCACACATCAGGTGCGTGATTCCGTCCACAACGCCAACAACCTTTATCTTTGATCCACTCTGCAATTTGGGTGGTGGACAGTGTCTTAAATTTGGGGCAAAGATTAAGGTAGTGCTCACGAGTGTCACAGTATGGACAGTAAGGTTTTGGCTTAATCTTCCCTTTGATGGGAGGTATCCGATGACCTGGTTCCAGATGAGCTCCATCCCCCTTCCTGTTGTCTGTGTTGTAATACACAGTGGAAGGATATCTTTGGCTTTTCCTGCCTTTCTGACCTTGTTTGGTCTGGTCCTGAAACATATCGGCTGCCCTACTAGATATGCGCTTGGCCTGCGACTTCACTTGGAGCCAGGCCGAAAAATCTGGCAGGGTATATGTCTTGTCAGTTCCAGTTCTCAGTATCCCACGACTGAGGCTGTACTCAACAAACCCATCTCTGTAGCTTGCTGGGAGCTTACTCAGTAACTTATCGACATGAGAGCCACATCGCAGTTCGTAGCCGTTTTCACCTTCCAGCGATCGAAGCATACCTACTAAAGCCTGCACATCCAGAGCAAAGTTGTCGAAGGCTTCTGGGTCCCCCACCCGGATTTGGGGAGAGTTCAGGATAGATCCAAGCTCACTCTGTACGAGCTGACGAGGTTGACCATATTTGTCTTGGAGAGCCTGGAGTGCTGTAGTATATGGCAGGGGATCATGCATATATGCTTGTGCTAGTTTGTAAGCACTTGGTAGTTTTAACTGCTCCAGAAGGATTTGATATTTGAACTGCTCTGTGAGATGAGTATGGCTGCCAAGCAGACTGTCCAGAGGCATCTTAAGAAGTGCAAAATCACTTTCCTTACCACTGGCGAAAGAAGGTAGTGCTGGCTTGGGGATCCCATACGAGCTGGCAATTAGCAGTTCCATCAAGTTGTTGCCATTGCTGTCAGTAGGTGGCAACGGTATCTCTGACCGTAAAGACGGCGCCGTGGGCCCACAGCCAGCTAAATCAGGAAGCGGTAGAAACTGACTGGGTGTTGTGTATGGCACTGGAGGAAGCCATCCCTGATGTTTCACCTTTCCAGGAGGCTGTGATTGTCGGTTAGGGATATTAAAGCTGTCCTCTGCTGCAGGTCGGAGAGTCTGAGTCGAGTAGGTAATAGGGGATTGATTTCCTCCTACCTGCTGACCATACTGATGACCAGCTGAGGGAGTATCCATAGCAGGACCGATATGTTGCGTTGGACACCCATGGAGAGGTTCAGATACTGGCTTCAGGTCAGCCGAGGAGCTGGTGGGATGTAAGGGCTGCGTATCTGGTACTGATGCATCCACTGGCAAGATCGAAGGTGGGAAAGCATTCACATAGCTGGTCATATTACGTCGCTGTCCATTATGTGCTGGCTGCTCCGACAGATTCACTTGGGAGTTTACTCCACTGCTGCAAGCCTGAAGGCCCGAGTCATACTCACAGTTATTTAAAGGTCTAGGTGGTGGCAGCCCATCTTCTTGATCACGAAGAAAAGCAGCAATGAGGGAAGCTTTCTTTAGTTCCATCTCCTTCTCTTTGAGTCGACGCTGCATTGATAAACGTCTGGTAATAGATTCTCTGGTGTGGTGAGCAGTACGTGCCTCTTCGTCTAATTGACGTCTTTGCCTTTCTTGCTGCATGTATAGTTCCTCCTTCTTACTGAGGGCTTCCCGGGCCTGAGCATCCAAGATTAAACACTGTTCCTCAGCTAGACTCTCTTCCATCATCTGCCGCTGCAATTCTGCTAGCTCCATGCCCTTCATCTTCTCTTCCAACATCGCTGTCTGCAAATCAGTTAGCCCTGCGATTATAGAGCCTCCCGAAGGTGAGTGTCCACTAGCCTGGGATCTAGGTTTGCTGCATTGAGAACCTGAGGCATGTGATCGTGAAGAGGTTGAGTGCTGCTTGGCAGAGCGCTGATCTATAGCCATCCCTGCCTCTGCACCTGCTGTTGGTTTATCAGTGGATGTACCTGATTTGGGTTGATATTCAACTTCATAATCATCAAAGCCGGGAGATGTCTCTCTCGCTGAGTTTTCCGTCGCACGGATATGTCAGGGATATCCCGGTGCTGAAACTCCATGTTGTCCTCAGTGTAGCTATCTATCCGGCTCGAAGGACCACTTGTTAGAGAGTTATCTCTGGGATGCTGGGATGATAGCTCCCTCAGGACTTAAACTCCGGTCAGAGAGTGGGGCACAGAGAGTGATGTCCGGATATACTTTAATGTAAGTTAACAGCAGCTCAACAGTACAGCAGTAGGCATACTTAACGGATGTGGGAGGGATGGACAGACGTGTGGTTCTGAATAACAAGAAACAAGGAGAAACAATTTTCACATGTAAATATAACAATTGTTATTTCCCAACATTATACCAATATAATGAACTGTAACACAAATAATCAGCTGAATGCCCTGACATAAGAAAGTCCCACAATCCCATTTGAACAGGCAGGAAGCAAGAATATCTGCATATCTCAGGCAACAGAAAAGACCTAATGCCCCCAAATTAGGAAAGGTCAGTAATTACATGGTCTTCAGTGCCCTCTAGTGGCTAAATAACACAACCGCGGCACACAGATCCAACCCGCAACAAATGCTACGGTGGTAAGTCACATGCCTCTACCAATCTCGATAAATCTCCTAGCATAAACCCCCTGTAATTAACATCGAAGTACAACCCGTGCTATAAGTGGAAATAGACTCGTAGAACTGGAGGGATTTTGACTCACATTTGCACAGGAACGCACACGGCTGGAGATCGCTATTCCCCCGCACTCATGGAGAAAAACATGCCTAGTGCTCCTCCGACTCGTGATACGGCAGGACCGTCGTAAAAGCATGTGACGTCATCACCGCAGCAAACAGTAAGAACAAAGTGGAACTTATCGGCAGAAATTAACATTGCACTCATAGCGATGCGATTGAAATATAAGGAGACTTTCGGACAATGTGTGTGTGTGTGTGTGTGTGTGTGTGTGTGTGTGTGTGTGTGTGTGTGTGTGTGTGTGTGTGTATATATGTATGACATTTAAGGAAAATACTAATACAATGAAAATAAACAAAATAAATGTTCCCATTAGAAATTTTTTGGCTCTTGTTTGCTCTATAAAATATTTGTTTTCTTTTAGAATCACTCATCTTAGCAGTAGGATATACATGAAAAGAGGAACAAATGTAGTTTGAGTGAAAATGTACATTTTTTCCACTCTATGGTCAACTGACTTAGTGAATCAAATGACTCAAAGAACCCGATTCACTTTGGTGCGTGAATCATTAAAACTCGATTCAGTAAAAAGAATCAAATTTACCATCACTATGGCTGTATCCCAATTCAGGGTCTGCAGCCTTAAAGGCTGCATTTTAAGGCCGATTACGTCACAGTGGTGCGCCGAAGGCTGTCCCAATTCAAAGGCTGCTCGAAATGCGGCCCTCAAATGCGTCCTTCATTTCCCTGAATTTTAAGGCTGTGGCAGTGTAGACTTCGTGGTCCAACATATCCCACAATTCATAGCGCGGCAGTCGGTGTGGATAATTTTGCCGCAGACGGCAGAAGCGGAGTGGCCGAAGAGTAAACTGTGAAAAGTAAGTACTGAATATTATGTCACTTATTTATGTGAAAATGTTTAATAATGAGGAACATTAAAACTTTACTGTTGGCCACATGTCTGCAAAGTTATTGCAGCTTTTACTTGCTTTTAAAGCCTTTAAAATATAATAATACAATAGTCGACCTTAATCTTACAGAGAATGTGATGAATTTGTGGATAATTAAAGTCAGTCATATATCCACAAACACAACAAGCTGAAAGTCAGTGATGCTGCTCGGTTTGCAGTCCTGAATATCACGGTACAAGCAGGACTCACTGCACTGTTAATGTTAGCTATGTTATATTGCTGCCTCTGTTCGGTGGTGTCGAGCTGACGGTTCACTCGTTAAGCTGAAAGAAAGATGCTTTAATCACAGGAGTCACACATGTGTCCACTGTACCATCTGGGAACTCTTCTTGTTTAGCACTCGTAATAACACAAACACTAAATCCCCCTGTTTGTAGCAGTGTATACACCTGAGACACCTGCCTGTCTGTCCTGCACTCTCTCTCTTTTTCTTTCTCTCTGATTGTGGAATAAAAGTATGAACATGTATTTATAAGTTACACTTGTGTTTGAATCCTGCAGCTTATCACACATTTGATTTCCATGTGTGATAACTGCAAGTGTCCAGAGTGAGGACAGACTGAGGGACCCACTGCTGCACATCATCTGTGAGGCTTTGCACCCCTGATGATCCACCAGGACAAACTCAGCAGTGTGTGAGGAAGAGGAGGAGGAAGAGCCAGCAGCAGCTGACAGATGGAGAGAATAGACAGACTGTTCCCTGTTTGTGAAGGACTGCTAGAAAAGTTTAAAATAACTAATTGTCTGTCCTGAATCAGTCTCATTAGGTAATGTTCAAATAATTTTATCATCCCAGTGTTTTCAGTGTGGGAGAAAGTACTCAGGGCCTTCAGGTTACACACTATGAAAGGCAGCAACAAGTTTAATGTTCAGAAACCTAAAGTATGTATCGGCAGCAGAATGGAGCGAAAAATAACTGTTTGTTTCAGTTCTATGAAGCTTTGAGTATTTTGAATTAGTAGCACTGCTGTGTTTGTTGCATCATATTGCTGTAATTGTTTATATGCTTTATATATTCTGAGGTAAGTTGATCTATAGTGTTACATCATATTCTATAAGGATGTTATGTGTTTGTATACTTTCTGCCCAGTTTGACCCATTTAGCAGAAGTCAGCCTGTTTAAGGCTTTGATATCTATTCTGTATGACTTAAAACAGTTATGACATGGTCTGATTTTCTCACCCAATAAAGGAATATTTTGTAGGAGGCAGGTGATAGCCATGTGAAGACGTGTTATACAGGGCTCCTCAATGGACTAACTTTTTTCATAATTCCACCGCTCCAAAACTAACGAACTTTTAATAATAGTACGACAATACGCCCGTGTGCTGCTCTGAGGCACTTTTTACATCTTCAAAGCTACATTGTACGAATTATGAGCAAAACTAGATCGGAGAAAGAGCAGGCCGCAAAAGCCTCGGACCATGCTGAGGACAGATCGGAGGCACCACCCCCTGACATGAGTGAGATTATGAGAGCGATTGCTAGCTCTGAAAAGAGGATATTGGACCGTATCGATTCAAGCACGAAAGATTTAAATGATAAAATAGACACAATCAAAGAAGATTTGGAGAAGCAAGAGACTCGTTTGGAAAGTGTTGAGTTTGGTTTGAATACTTATTCAGACCGGACAGTGGAGTTGGAAAACGAGGTTAGCAAGCTGAAATCGGACGTTGCTAAGTTGACCAGCAAATTGGACGACATCGAGGGGCGACAACGCTGGTGCAATGCACGCATTGTAGGGGTGAAGGAGGGCTTTGAAAACACCGGGAAACCCACGGCAGTTATTGCTACAATGCTGAAAGACATACTGGGCCTCGATTTTACTCCGATGTTGGACCGCGCTCATCGAGGCTTGGGTCAACAGGGAAACTCCCCCAGGGCAATCGTGGTGAAGTTTCACTATTACCAAGAGAAGGAAGAGGTGTTCCGAAGGGCCGCCAAGTCGCAGCCGTTGCTGCTGCAGGACATGAAGATAAGCATTTTTCCTGATTTTACAGCAATGGTGGCAAAGAAACAAGCTGCTTTTATGGAGGCTAAACGTTTGCTCCGAGGCTGCACTGGCGTTAAGTTTGGACTTTTGTTTCCAGCTGTTCTCCGCATCACTTCACCTACGGGACAGGACAATCGTTTCACCGACCCAGCAGCTGCAATAGACTTTATCAAAAAAGACTTACTATGGCCGTGAGAGGTACAGCCGAGTGAGAAGAGATAAGTTGGACTTCATATGTGCGATTGTTTGAACTCAAGGGACATAATTTTACGTTGGTGTTGGGGAGAAGTCAAGTAATTAATTGGGCCATACTCAGAAAAGGCCGGAAGGTATAATGATTTTGATTTAATTTATTATGAATACTCTGCCTTCCTCCTTTGTTCCGATTTTTCGATATGTTCGAGATATTGCTGTTATTCTGGGGCATTTTATTAGAATAAACACGGGGAAAGTGGAAAATATAAGTTTTGGAGTTTTGTTTAGTTATTAAATGTTATATATTTGCCCAGTTGAGGGGCTGTTTGAGGGTTAACAGTATGTTTAGTCACTGTGCTATCCTAGCCTGGAGGGTTGTGATCTCAGGGATAATAGTAGATCAGCATGGGGTTTTGAGGCTCGTTTTATTTATTTATTTTTCCCTTTTTTTCTCTTTCTTCGGGTTCCAGAGGTTGGGACATATTTTTTCAGCACCTGCATTTTGGTACCTGAATGGCAAGCTCGCAAAGTAATCTGCCTCTTCGTTTTATAAGCTGGAATGTTAAAGGTCTAAATAATCCGGTTAAACGCACAAGGGTTTTTACTCATTTAAAATCATTGAGATCCGACGTTGTATATTTGCAGGAAACACACCTCCGATCAAGTGAACAAATTAAACTAAAAAAAACATGGATAAGCCAAATATTTAGCTCAAAATTTGAGGATAGATCACGGGGTGTGGCTATTTTAATTAGGAAGGGGATTCCATTTATTCCACTATCAACTGTGGCGGATACCAGAGGGAGATATATTATTATACAGGGTAGGTTGTATGGGAAACAAGTAATTCTTGCAAATGTATATGGACCAAACTGGGACGACCCAGATTTTTATTCTACCTTTTTAAAGCACCTGCCAGATTTAACAGAGTCCCATTTGATTCTGGGTGGTGACTTTAACTGCGTGCTTAATCCTCAACTTGACAGATCTAATCCTAAACCTGATAGCAAAATTTCAAAAGCGGGTAATGTTCTAAAATCTTTTATGCAATCTTATGCTTTTTTTGACCCCTGGAGGAACAAAAATCCAACATCTAAACAATTCTCTTTTTTTTCACCAGTGCACCGGTCATACTCACGGATAGATTTTTTTGTTGTAGATAATAGAATTCTTCCCAAGGTTTTAGATTGCCAATACAATTCTATTGTTATTTCAGACCATAGTCCAGTACAATTAGATGTAAATTTTTATGAACGCTCAAGTCAAAAAATGGCCTGGCGACTTGATCCTTTACTCCTAACTAAAGACTCATTTTAAAAAATGGTCTCTGAGCAAATACAGTTTTTCTTAGAGACAAATCAAACCCAAGGGATGAAAATGACCATTGTATGGGAGGCATTAAAGGCCTATCTTAGAGGCCAGATAATTTCATATGTTTCATTTCACAAAAAGAAAAACTTACAACAAATGAACAACCTAGCCAACAGTATAAAAGAGATTGATGGCTTATATGCAGAAAATCCAACACCAGACCTCTATAAGAGAAAATTATTACTAAATTCAGAATACAAAATTCTGTCCATTCAGCAAACAGAACGTTTATTTTTCAAATCAAGGCAAAAGTTCTATGAACATGGGGAAAGAGCCGGAAAACTTTTGGCACATCAAATTAAGCAATCCATATCAGCTAACACGATTTCTGAAATCTGTAAAACCTCTGGAGAAAAGACGTCCGATCCGAAAACCATTAATGACCAGTTTAAAATGTTCTATTCCAATCTTTATACTTCAGATCCGGTTGATGAAAAAAAGGTTGCTGAAATGCTTGATAGATTACCAATTCCACAAATATCTGTAAATGACAGAACAGAAATTGATAGAGAGATAACCATTAGTGAAATTGTCGAAGTAATTAAATCAATGCAAAGTAACAAGGCACCGGGACCTGATAGTTTCCCTATTGAATTATATAAAATGTTCATAGACAAACTAGCACCAATACTCAAAGATGTATACCAGGAAATATTCTTTCAAGAGAAATTACCAGATACTATGAAACAAGCCATAATTTCTGTGTTGTACAAAAAGGGTAAGGATCCCTCACAATGCAGCTCCTACAGACCGGTGAGCCTTTTAAATTGCGATTACAAAATTCTCACAAAAATCTTAGCTAATAGAATTGATCTTATACTGCCAAAAATTATTAATCCTGATCAAACCGGCTTTATACCAGGGCGACAGTCATTTTATAATATGTGTCGCCTATTTAATATTTTATATGCATCAGAACCAAAAGAAAAATCAGAAATAATAATTTCTCTTGATGCAGAAAAGGCCTTCGACCGTATAGAATGGCCATATCTTCATGCGGTCCTAAATAAATTTGAATTTGGCCCATTGTTTCGAAAATGGATTAAAATACTGTATTCCTCTCCAGTTGCAGCAGTGAGGACAAATAATGTAACCTCTGACATTTTTCAGCTTGGCAGAGGCTGCAGGCAAGGCTGTAGTTTATCCCCCTATCTCTTCAACTTAGTAATCGAACCCTTAGCTATTGCTCTTAGGGAGGACAGTCAGGTTGCCGGAATCTCTAGGGACGGGACAGTGCACAAAGTATCATTGTATGCAGATGATTTATTGCTTTATATATCTAATCCAAAGGCATCAATCCCTAAATTGTTTAAGATATTAGACCACTTCGGATGCATATCTGGATACAAATTGAACTATTCAAAAAGCCTACTGTTCCCTATTAATAACATAGAGCAAGATTTCTCTGCCTTCCCTTTTAAATTAGAAAAAGAAACGTTTAAATATTTGGGAATAAATATAACCCGCACAATGAACGAGTTGCGGATTTATAATTTTGACACTTTGTTAGAACAAACATTGCAAGATTTTAAAAAATGGGCAACACTTCCAATCTCATTGGCAGGCAGAATAAATATAGTTAAAATGGCAGTCTTACCAAAATTTCTCTATGTTTTCCAAATGGTTCCTGTTTTTATAATCAAATCAAGTTTCAAAGATTTAGACAGATTAATAGCAACATTTATTTGGAAAAATTCAAATCCCAGAATAGAAAAAACATATTTGGAAGTACCAAAAGAGGTTGGTGGGCTAGGGTTGCCAAATTTTATCTTTTACTACTGGGCGGCTAATATCTCCAAATTATTGTACTGGAAATATGTTTATGAGAACAACGAGGGTGAGGCTTGGGTAAAAACGGAACTGATGTCTAATCCACTTCCCCTCCTAACCTCATCCCTAGCTCTAAATCAAAAACAGAAAATAACAAATCCAGTTGTAGGAACATCTATTAAAATATGGCTTCAATTCAGAAGGCACTTCGGTTTGCAACAAGTTAGTAATTTTTTCCCTGTTGCTTATAACCCTTTTTTTCTGCCATCCATTTCAGATAAAGCATTCCAAATTTGGCATAATAATGGTTTGAAGTCTTTTTACAATTTATTCTCAGGAGAAACTTTTAACACCTTTGACGCTCTGATGAGAGATTACAATATACCAACCTCACATATGTTTAGATACTTGCAAATACGAAGCTTTGCAAAAACATTGTTTCCTTCTTTCCCGTACCTACCTCCTAAAAATCAAGTGGATACCATTTTGGAAATAGATCCTTTTGGCAAAAGGAGAATCTCCGTCATATACAAACTGATACAGAGCTTAAGGCCTATTACTTGGGAAAAAACTAAAAATAATTGGGAAAAAGACATTGGGGTGGATCTATCTGATGATGAGTGGAGATCTTGTTTAAATCGTATACATACTTCCTCCTTTTGCATTCGCCATGGTTTAATTCAGTTTGAAATTCTTCATCGTCTTCATTATACAAAAGAGAGGCTTTCAAAATTTCTCCCAGAAGTCGATCCTGCCTGTCCCAGGTGTGGACATAATCCAGCAAATGAGGGTCACATGATGTGGTCTTGTCCGAACCTGGATAATTACTGGGGAAATATATTTAAAGCATTATCTCATATCAGTGCGCAGAACTTAGTGCTTGATTTCCGCATTGGCATTTTTGGAGTTATGCCATCTCGATACAAAACGAGTAAATCTCAGGAAAATGCCATAGCATTTGCTACATTGCTTGCCCGTAGACTTATTCTATTCCACTGGAAGTCTGATAAGGCTCCTTCATACATACAATGGTTAAAGGAGGTGCTTTTCTTTTTACCACTGGAAAAACTTAGATACAGAGTTCTCCCATCACAACAAAAATTCTCTGCGACTTGGAACCCATTTATTGACTATATAAAAACGTATTTTCCAGATGTGTGACATACATTTTTTGTTTGTTTTGTTTTGTTTCTCTTTACATGAGCCTCGGGTGGGGAGGGAGGGGGGGTTTCTTTTTTGTTTTGTTTTGTTTTGTTTTGTTTTGTTTTGTTTTGTTTCTTTTTTTGTGTATAATGGCAATGTTTCCATTATGTATTGTGACCATGATTTGTGAAAAAAATAAATTTAAATAGATCATTAAAAAAATAAAAAATAAATAAATAAAGGAATATTTAACATATCAGTCTACTCTTCATTCTATCAGAAACAGTTATCACAGCTCGTACATTTGCTTTTTCCACACATATATGTAAGCATTGAGCCAAATGTAATAATGCCAACATACTGAAGGAACAACATTTGTCTCTTATATATAATACATCTATATATACACTGTCACAGATACTTGAGTGTCTTTGAGTGAAGATTTAAGGTGATAGGACATATAAATAGCTGCAACGTGAATCTTTACTGAAGCTCAGTATTTGACACAGAGTTCACTCACATGTGCTGTACCAGTGTACCTGCACATGTGATGTGACAATAGAAGTGATTTGATTTGAGAGTTCAAACTCACTGCTGTAATAACTAATAATGATTAGTATAATAACTATAATATTGGCCATATTATATTTACACTGACTTTAGTCTCATGAACAACATTAACTATTTGTTATTTACTAATCTTAAAATGACTGTTCAGTACAGAAATGAAGCCCAACAATCATGTTTTAAAGTCCTGTGGTCTCAGCCTCAGATACTTATTAAATCACACAAAGCTTGTGTAGAAACAAACAAATGAACAAAATATGTTCTCTTTCATTTCTGTCAACCACACGTTTCCAGCTGTTAGTATCATGGTTGCTAGGCAACCTGGGCAGCACGACGGAGGCTAGACCGTCCCATTTCACAAGCCTCACACTTCCGGCCTTAGCGGTCTTTGAGTACGCGGCCCTTGAGGACCGTTGAGGCTGCGTACTTTAAGGCTGCGTACCCTGAATTGGGATACAGCCTATTGCTTACTTGCTTTTCTCGACTGAGCGGACGTCCTGTTCAATAAAGTTTTTTTTTCAAAATAAAGGCGTTTCTAAAGTGCATTACCTAGAGCAACCACAGAGGAAGTCTGTAAACACATAATGAATAACAACTGACTGAGAATGATATTTTAGTGATACATTTTACAACTTTTAGTGATAACAGAACAGTGTCAATAATTAATTAATTACATGTGTCATAAATACTTATGTAATTAATTATTGCCACATTTAATTAATTATTTAAGGGTGTATTTAATTAATTCATTATGGCAGTCTTGGCGTTCCATAAGATTCAAGAATTACACGATTTCTGTTAAATAAATCATGTTTACATGAAATAAACAGAAAGGAGTTGTGACAACAAAATCTCAGCAATCTCAGCAAACTATCTACTGGAGCGGTAGGTCACTGAAAGTGTTCCACTTACATTTTGTTAATTTGGTGGAGGTTTGTTTGTTTTGTTCCTGTGAAGAAACGTGTGGTGGACTCGGTCACTGTTTGCTGATATTTCTTAAGGGGTGTTGCCAACTTGTAAACAGGTAACTGAACAATACATATGAAGCCATGTGGGAGGGATATTCCTGCTGTGGTCAGTCGTTCAGTGTAGGGGATGTCCTGTTTTCATTTACAGATTGCCAAGCTGCAGCTTTGCCTGGATGGATTTCTGGCTGCAGGGCCGAGGTCTGGAATGTGCTGGAATGTGCAGAAAATAGGTTTAAATGTTCAACAAATTTCTTCCAGTCAGAGAATGTTGCATATAATTAATTCTTGCTTGATGCATAAAGTTAAAACATTAAAACTAATAAAACAAGTTTTAAAAAGAGACGTTTCCGTTTGATTACATTTTGTATGATGGATTATGCAGAAAACGTAGAATTGGGCTGAAAGATCTATTGCTTTATCACCTATTCAGGTTGTAAATTGTGTTTTTAAAAAGTAACTAAGTAATTAATAACTTTTGAAAATAAGTAATCAGTAAAGTAACGAGATTACTTTTTGGGGGAAGTAATCAGTAATTAGTTACTGATTACTTTTTTCAAGTAACTTGACCAACACTGCTTACTGTTATACAGTTTTACAGTTTTAACCGTATTCCACGGCGGGGAGCACCGGTGTGTTCGTTAGAGCAGACCCAAAAGCAGACACTGGATGAAGGAGCTGGTTTGCAAACCAGCAGGAAAACATGAAAAGACGCAGGCATGACACGAACTTGACATTAACCAGGCAGACCAGAAACATGAAAGATTAGACACAATCAACAACATGGTGAACTTTAATACAGGGGAAGATGACACAAAGGAGACATACTAAACAATGAACAGTAACTACAACTAAGGAACCTAGGCTCTAATGCCAAAAGGACAAACTATAAACAAAATACAAGAAAACACAGAGCGCTGTGTCATACGATCCAGGACTGTGACACCGTATTTAATAAAATCAAGTTTTTAAATTGTTTTAGGTGCTACTGTTATGTGTTTGATTCTATTTTGATTTAACATTAAACCCTTGTGAACTGAATGTGCCTACGGCTCCACCCTATTGAAATAGGTACCTCCCACAGGTCGCACTTATTCCGCCAAAGATGTGGAGATCGAGCTGTTTTAGATTCAAATAAAATCAAGGCACTCAAAAAGATCCTCTGGAAAAGATGAAAATTCTTGGAACAGAGTTTAATACACAGAATTATAACAACAGGAAGAAAATACAGTTTTTCATGCCTTCTGGCAGCTGAGGCGAGAAAAAACTATCCCAGGTGGCAAAAACTTCATTAATATAATTGTAGATAATGTTTGACCTAAATATGTGGGTCTTGTGATTTTAAACATGTAGGTTAGATGCTTATCACAGTGATTCCATTATATAACCACTCCAGTGTATGTATAGTGTATACATGTCAGTATAAGTCAAGTGTATACAGGTATATATGTCATACAGTTGCAGTTGCCTCATTGTTCTGACAAAGAAAACTAACCTATCGACAACAAAACAACAGCCCATCAGACTGAGCAGCAGCTTTACAGCATCAGCAGTTCTCTGATACTTCCAAACAGTGACATGGATCTATATTACATCTGTGCAGTCAGCACTCACAGAAACAGGAAGAGAGCAACCTTCAGAAAAAGAGATTATACATCCATCCAGTGGAACATTTTCATCAGATCTTTACAGGAGATTTGATCTGAACTCTGTGGAGCCTGATCTCAAGGGTTTTAAGTCTGACACTGAAACCAGAGGATCTTTCTGTCACTTCAGATTCACTGTGATCCAGTGATGGGAGTGATTTCAGCCCTGAGTGATCACGCTGATGTTTGCACAGAGCAGATAATGAAGTGAATGTTTGGGCACATTGGTAACAGTGAAACAGTTTATTAGTAACGTGGGATCGTTTGTGTTCGGAGTATGAACTGAGATTCCTGAAGCTCTTGTCACACTGGTCACAGCTGTAGTTTCCTTCCATGTGTGTATGTTCATGCTTGTTACGACCATATGAGTGTGAGAAGCTTTTTTCACAGTGTCTGCACTTGTATGGTTTCTCTCCTGTGTGGACTCGTTTGTGTGATTTAAGCCCACCTTTAGATGTGAAGGATGACCCACACTGTTCACAGAGGTGCTTTTTAACCCCACTGTGAATCAGTTCATGTCGTTTTAACTCAGTTAGTGTGGTGAAGCTTCTCCCACATTCTTTGCAGTATTTCAGTTTGTCTATACTGTGTCTACGTTGATGTCTTTTTAGGGAGCCTTGCCAACTGAAAGTTTTTCCACAGAGGTCACAACGAAAGTCTTTCCCACCACCACAGTGATGACAGGGTTGAGAACTGGATCCATCTGTGTCGCTCTGCTTCTAAACAAAGACACAAAGACAGTGTAAATCAGTCCTTCAACATCTTTATCCTGAACGTCGCCTTAAAGAAAGAGCATCTCTGCAGACGTCGTATTACATTTTACTGTTTCAGTTAACACAGATAAAGATAAAAATAAAAATACATACCTCACAGTAACTGCACTTGTAGAGTCTCTTTCTGGTGTGGATCTGTTGGTGTTGTTTCAGGTGACGTGGAGATTTAAAAGTCTTCTCACAAAGGTCACATTTATAAGGTCGTTCCTCAGTGTGGGTCAACATGTGGCGTTGTAACTGCCTGTTGGTTGTACACTGTCTGCCACACTGATCACAGCAGTACACATCATGTCTGGTGTGAATGCGTAGGTGTATATTTCGGCTCTCTATGTGGCTGAACATTTTCCCACAAATGTCACAGCTGTATGCCTTAATTCCAGAGTGGGTAACTAGATGATTCTGTAAGCTGTTACTGTGAGTAAAAGCTCTGCCACACTGATCACAGCTGTACGCTTTAACTCCACTGTGTATGAGTTTGTGTGTTCTTAGGGAACTTTTCCAGGAAAAAGACTTTCCACACAAATCACAGCTGAACGGTTTCTCTCCAGTGTGGATGACCTGATGCTGTTTTAGTGAATCCTTCAAAGTAAAATCCTTCCCACACTCGTCACAGCTGTATGTTTTCTCTCTCTTTCTTCTGTGAGGTTTGTCGGCCTCCTGAGAGCGCTGACTTCTCGCTCCACGTTGGTCCTGCAGTGACAGAGATACAAACAGAGGCAGTGAGTGAAATGCAGTCGTGGAACAAACTCAACCTTCAAACTCCCTCCATTAACACTAGTTTTAAACCTGAAGGTGGAGTGTGGCACCAAACACCTTAAAGGTCTCTTGTCCCCACCCACTGGTAATAGTAACACATTACATCCAACCTGGTGTTAAAAATAATAATGACTGTTCAAACACTCTAAAATCCTGCCCGTCCCTCTTGCTGTAGACTAATAGTAATGCTAGCATGCTAACACAGTCAGAGTAGTAAGGTACACACTGTTTTATATATTTTTTATAATTTTCTAATTTATTAAACGATAATAAATCAAAAGTATCAGCTACTAGCTTGTTTCAGTGAAGGAAAATGTCATAGTCTGATTGTAACCTTAGGAATTTTTTACTTTTACTCCCTACATATATATATATATAAGTATATATACACACTATATATATATAAGTATATATACACACTATATATATAAGTATATATACACACTATATATATATATATATATATATATATATATATATTTGTGTGGAAAGTCTTTTTCCTGGAAAAGTTCCCTAAGAACACACAAACTAATCCTTACAATTATAAAACAGGCTTTTTAGTTTTGTTTTAAGGCATTTGAGGGTAGGGCTGTGCAGTATGACCAAAGTCCCATATCCCCATATAATACACTTATTGTTCCGACAACGATATAGATCACAACATTTTGCATTTTCTGTAGATTCTGTGAATCTCAATTTAGGCATTTCCATAGAAAGTTAAAAGGTGAGGATAGTTTACATAATACTTCCTCAATATTTAGCCATGGTAGATCAGAATGTTCATGTATCCAGGGAGAAAGAATCCTCGCTTGTATTGAAAGAACATAATTTTCTATGTTTGGCACTCCCCACCCGCCCAGAACTTTCGGTAACTGTAGTGTCTCCACTTTAATTTTGGGTTTTTCTCCTCCTTCCTGTTAAAAGGGAGTTTTTCCTTCCCACTGTCGCCAAAGTGCTTGCTCATAGGAGGTCATATGATTGTTGGGTTTTTCTCTGTATGTATTATTGTAGGATCCACATTACAATACAAAGCACCTTGATGCGACTGTTGTTGTGATTTGGTGCTGTATAAGTAACACTGAATTGAAAATGTAATTAATACTACTACTAATAATAAAGAATAATAATTGCTTGTGACTTCTTAATGGTTGTAAACACAATTTAAAAATACATAATAAAATGCAACACAGTCATATAACAGGTTGGGAGCATCAGAGTTTTAGACGTGACTGATTATTTGGTGAAACTGTGATATTTTCCTCACCTTCTGTGTTGAGCTCATTGTTTCCTCTGTAGTGACTCAGCTGAGTCCAGATGGCTGAAAATGTTCCTCTGCTGCTCCGTCAGACTCTTCTCCTCCTGCTGATCAGCTGGGACACAAAACAGATCTTTGTTAGGCTCCACACTGCACTGAAGAGTCAAAGTGTCTCATATGTTCATCTGACAACACAAAGTACAAATTTCACTCTGATTGCTTGTAGAAATCTTGTGAGACGTGTTGTGCTGCAAAGTGAGGAAACTCTCTCACTCACTTATACTTCAGGAGGAACTTTGTGACATTGGCTCTAATATTCTAAGCAGCCCTTTACTATGACAGGGCCAGAAAGTCCTATTTGAAGGTTTGGGAGAAGGACCATGTTAAAGGTGGATTGGGGTTTATACACTTTGTTATGATACAGGTAAGGCTGTAAGAGCCTGAGAAGGTGTCCTGAATGAACCTCTAAAACCAGTTTTCAGCTAACGACTCTGCTTCAGTCTGGAAACAGCAACTACAAGTTTAAAGACTCCATCAACAATTCACACCCAGCAACAGCCTGAACAGCTCCTCCTGTGGTTTCCACAAACAGGGACAAACCTGTTACTCCCCCACCCAACACTTTCCACACCTTCAGCCCCCCAGTTCCACCCCCCACCCCAACCATTCATAATAACAGGGGCCCACACCTGATCACCACTTCACAAGTCTCTCCAGCCCCCATGGTGCCACTCTCCAAACTCCACCATTCCCCAAAGTTTGATTCTGTTCATCTGGACGTAGCTTTTGCAGTAGGAGAAACGTTTCGTCACTCATCCAAGTGACTTCTTCAGTTTCAGCTGACTGCAGGTTTCCCCAATCTTCAACAGTACATTTACATAATGACTGAAACGAGCACCACTGAAGGAACAATGGGCTGGGAGGTCAGTTATTGACCATTAATATGGAAATTCTCATGAACATTGATCAACAACCACTGATCGCTTACAGCGACTCCCCAACTCTTTGTGAATGGTACTCATGGCCATTGATCAGCAATCTTTGATCATGAGCTTTGATCAGTGGTTTCAGTGCTTTCCTTCCTGCTTTGACTGCAGCTGTGTTTGACACAGGAAGACATTTTTACATTCTTCACGATTATACTTTATTCTTTTTGGGGGAAGTGCAGCTTTAAACTTTCACATGATTCAAGTCAACCCAACAAATCAATCTGAACGATCACAAGTGGGAAAAACTTCTGTAGACAAAATGAAATAAAACCCAACATTCAATCCACAACATGATTAAAAACATTCTTCTTCCAAATCACCAAGAGCTGCACATTAACCACCACAATATATTTTTATTCTCTGTGCTTTCAAATATGAACACTGTTTACTTTCATCTCTGTTTCATTAGTTTTTGTTAACATCTTCCTGTGCATCACTTTACAGCAGCCACACTCATTAAAATGACACTTTGTAGGAGTTCACTTCCTCTCATGTGTTCATCCACAGCAGCTGGACAATAAAGTTTATTGTGACCCTGATACTGCAGCAGATCGCTCTCATCCATTTCCTGTTATCACTTCAAATAGAAATGAGGCTGTAGAGGTTTGGTGCATGCAGAAAAACAGCTGCAGGGACAATGAAAAGACTTTTCTGCTCCAACTTCTCCTAGCATGCTGAGCTAATGATTAGTTGGTGTTTTTCGCCAAACACTCTCTCACTCTTCTCTCAACGTGTTCACAATAAACTGTGAACAGACACCGAGGAGAGCAGCAGAAGACCTCATTCAGGAGCTAAACTCAACATGAACTGAACTCACAGTAAAGTTAGCTCGGTGCTTACCTTTAGATGAGCCCACAAACCGAGAGAAACTCCGTGATGAAGCTGGAACTCTTTCCAAACACAGGAAACAGATCAGGGAGCAGAGACCCACGTGGTTCACGCTGATCTCAGCTACGATCCAGGAGACAAGGGTGGGCAGATCGATGCAGATATCGATCCAAACGTTTATTAAGTTTGTTTTATCATCCAAATTCACGATTTTACTCCTTAGGATGAAACGGTAACTCCGTCTGCGTAAACTGTGTCCAGCATGTGATCCCGGAACAGACTTCTTCTTCTTTGTATTGTTTATTGGCGGTTGTAAAACACCAAAATGGTGCATTACCGCCACTAACTGGTGTGGAGTGAAACGTCGACACCCAAATCCTCCCTAAATGTATACTCTGTTTTAAAAACTGGAATAAGTCCTGACAACTTTCACTTCTTGAACCCTTTTGCAGTAAATTTACGTTTTGAACAGCGGGCGTGTCAACATTATCCCCCTATTCAGCTTCTCGGCGACTCAAAGGTTTTACAGTCACCAATAGTAGTGTTCAAATCAATATGTCCAAATCTTATTCTAGATATGACCACCTCCTCTCTCCTACTCCTTCCTGTGCTTCTCATTTCTCCTACCCTCCTTAAATTTTTTTACAACCATCGTCCCCTCCGTTCTTCCTCCCACTGTTTTTGTCATGTTTCCTTTATTTCTTGCCTTATTATACTCGTTATCTCTGTCTGACAGAAGTTAATAGCCGGGTCAGTTAACCCATATTTTGTGGCTTTCTTCACAACTCTGTCGTTTCATTTCCTCTGACTCCATAGTGAGCTGGAATCCATAAAAAGCCAACTATAAGTCCCATCATGTGTATTTTGTTAAATGTTTGCTGAACCTCTGTTAGTACATCTGCTCTACTTTCTGAGCGGCTACACTATAAACTGTCCAATGAAGAGCTTCAGTCTGAACAAATGCCTGATTGTAACGGTCACATGTCTTCTACCCACTGAACAGCTGACAGTACTGGAAGCATTTCTCCAGTGTGTACTGACGGTCCACCATTGATCCTTTTCAGGGACAACAAATGCTACCCCGGTTTGACTGGCTGTATTCTTTGATGCATCTGTATATATTTGTACATAATTATAATACTGATCATTGTAAGTCTGTACTGTATGTAAGTTTAAATTAAATTCCCCATTCCTGTTCTTCTTTTCGTGTAATGTGAAATCTACTGTGGCATCAGTAGATTTGGCTCAAGCAGATCCCAGGAACAACATTGGAGATCGGAGCGCAGTCCTAGGAACAGCTAGGATGCACAGGAAGTATATGAAAATCTGGTTGTATAAAAGTTACATTTTTGTAGTGGTTGTGTTGTTAGGCTTTGGGTATTTGCATATGGTTTTTAAAAAATTAATATAATCTTTGTAAAAACTGCTCGTAAACTAGCTTGTATGGTGGGTCCTGTGATTTTTCATGTATTGTCGCTAACATACAGCTGATTTTGATTTTTAGAATTAACCTTTTTGTGATATGCTTTGGTACCAAAGAGCAAATGGCTCAATTGATTAAAATCAGGCAATAACAATCACCTCTTCACTGGGGTGAAGAATCCAGCCACTGTGGCATGGAGGTACAAGAATAAATCCATTTACACATCATATTGATATGGGTACAGTTTATTAACCCTCGTGCTGTACAGAACCTGTGGTGTCCAGATTGTAGATGGATTTAGGGATAGATATTTGATGGCACCTGTGTGTGCCGCTTGCCATCAGCTGTTATCTGCTTTGTTTTTGCTAGCTTTGTTTACATCTGTTTTCTTCAAAAATGTCTGTACACTTCTGGTTTATGACTTCCAATCGCTACTAAATATCAGAGCCACTGTTGTAGAGCAATCCCGACTGGCCCAAGGACGTGAAGATTTTCATATCCCACCTGTGTTCGAGACTGTACCACTGTTCCTCCGGTGCGATCCACAATGCCATCCCACCAGGAAGAAATGTCAAAGAAGGCGAGGGAAACGGGGCAGTGTATTGGTAAAATTCAAAAATTGCATGGCTGCTTCACCGACAGCTAATTCTTACGCTCTCCTGAACAAATTTGCCCCGGATATCAAGTTGTTCATCTCCGGGCGATCCCTGGAATTGGTGCACCTATTGGAATTGGCCAGCAACCCTGTGTTAGCTAGATTGGCTGTGGTTAATGCGAGGTGGTAAAAAAAATAAAACCTTTACTTTGAATGACTTCTTCACCACTCGTCGCTTTAATTGTCTTCTGGTGACGGAAACTTGGCTAAACTTGGGTGAGTTAAGCTCGCTTTCGGAAGTTGTCCCTCCAGGCTGTGAATATCTGAAGTCGCCATGGACTACTGGCCAGGCTGGAGGGCTCGCCATAGTTAATAAAACTATTTCAACTGTCAGCATTGGAATGGTTTCAATCTTACCTGTCTAACCAAAGTTCTTCTGCTAGATTAGGGGATACATGTTCCTCAAAACCCTCAATTTTTTGCGGGGTCCCCCAGGGGTCCATTCTTGGCACAGTTCTCTTTCAATTTATATCCTCTCTTTAACGGCAACCTTCGATCCTTCTTTGCCGTTTCTGCAGGACGTAAAGTTTCTGACTCGTGCTCTTGTTAAGTAGCTTGGATGCCTTCCGGTAGCAAAAACGAGGCGAAGGAAAAAAGGGGCAAAACATTTATTTTCAATACAAATCGAAAGGTACAAAACAAATGCCTCTGGTGGGAGCTCCGTTTACATTCCCTTTATGTTACAACAAAAAATAACATTAAAACGGCGACGGTCAGAAAACTGTTGCTCCACGTCCTGCTTGCTTACCTAACCTTTTACCCACACCCCTCTGCATGTGGGCCAAATAAACACTCCCTTTATGACATCTATCAACACTTTACAACAACGACAGACTAACAAAGCAGGATTAATTTATGGAGCACAGACTATTACATTATAACATAAAATGTTCAAGATTATAATAGAAACTTAAAGATTATGACAAATACTTAAATATGGCATGATGTAACTGAGTAAAATATTGGCCTGGACTTGGCTCCAACACTCTCTATGCGCTCAATTTTTAAAAAAACCTGGCATCTCACACCATTGTTATGCAGACAACTCACAGATTTACCTGCCACTGAAACATAAATCTGTGAGTCCTTTGAAGGGATTGCTGGATTGTTTGGAGGATGTTAAGGCGTGGATGGCTTTAAACCTTCTCAGCTTAAATGAACAGAAAACAGAGTGTTTGGTCCCTGTGACCACTATGACTTTGGCCCCTTAGGAATTTATTTTGAAAAAGCCCTTGCGAGGAACCTAGGAGTGAGTTTTGATAGTAATCTAACATTTGATAAACATATTAATGCCGTCATCAAGACCAGTTTCTTTCATCTTCAGCTACTTGCAAAGTGAAGCCATTTCTCTGTTTTACAGACTTTGAGATAGCTATCCATGCCTTCATTTCATCTCACCTCGACTTATGTAATAGTCTTTACTCTGGTGTTAGTCTGTCATCAGCTAGCCGACTGCAGCTAGTCCAAACGCTGCAGCACAGTTACTAACTGGCACATGGAACTACTTTGAACACCGGCGCCCCCGTGCGTGGCATCCTGTTACAGCAGCTCCGCTCATTCTCAGCTTCTTTCTTATCTCCTCTTTACTTTTGCCAATTTTTTTTGTATCTAAAGTTTCAGCTGTTAGATTCTGCAGTCATGGACTACCGTTTTGTGCTAGTCTTGGTTGTTGCTAGTCATGGACCAGTTGTTGGAGAGGTATTCCAGTATAAAAATAATAATAAGCACAACTGGAATGTTTTGCTGCTGTCATAATTTTTATTATAGATTAAGTGCAGGAGTTTTTAGGTGTGGATAATTACATAATAGTTTATTGCAATAGCAAGTTGTGCCTTGTTCTCAGATGGACACCAAGTGGAGAGTGATAGATGAGATGAGGGGATGTCATATACTGGCATGAATTCAAAATTCTGCTCCTCACATACAAGGTCTTAAATAATCAGGCCCCGTCTTATCTTAATGACCTCGTTTTACCATATCACCTTATTAGAGCACTTTGCTCTCGCTCTGCAGGCCTACTTGTTGTTCCTAGAGTATTAAAAGTAGAATGGGAGGGAGACCCTTCAGTTTTCAGGCCCCTCTTCTGTGGAACCAGCTTCCAGTTTGGATTCGGGAGACAGACACTATCTCTACTTTCAGTTCTGTTCTAGGATGCCCTCTGGACCTAGTAGAGGTGGTGAGTGACAGGAGAATGGTGGCTAAGCTGTCATCCCTGTTGGACAACATCTCCCACCCCATGCAGGAGACTCTGACAGCACTGAGCAGCTCCTTCAGTGGCTGCAGCACCTACGATGTGGGACGGAGAGATGTCGCAGGTCTTTCCTCCCCACTGCTGTCAGACTCCACAAGAAAGACTTCA
The DNA here is from genome assembly GCF_056152115.1 of Neolamprologus brichardi. NCBI lineage: Eukaryota > Metazoa > Chordata > Actinopteri > Cichliformes > Cichlidae > Neolamprologus > Neolamprologus brichardi. Next base: position 35,592,938 of record NC_142112.1, read on the forward strand.
ACTGACCAAGCACACACATCCACACATATGCAATACTCTTTCTGGCATCGTTGTATTATATTCAATTCTATATAGCATTTGTAGTCTATTTTATTCGATTGTATGTAGTATATTATTTCATTCTATTCTATTGTGTACAGTATCTTATAGATATATTATTCCAGTGTTTTTTCTCAAAATTTTCTATGCAACTTTGCACTGTCCACTGCTGTAACAAAACAAATTTCCCACACATAGGATTAATAAAGGTTATCTTATTTTATGCAACCAAGACTAAAGGTCTGGCCTCTCTTATCTGGAAACAAAATTAACAAAATTTATTGAAAAACCTGTGGCAAAAATTCATTTTCATTTTGTTTTGTGAAGCTACAAACTGATGAACTAGATTACTGGTAGAATGATGTATAGAATGATTTAGAATGATGTTTTTTTCTACAGTTGACAGGCTAACAAACCCTCCTGTGTCAGTGGCAGCTGAACTTCATTTGGCCATGACCTGCAATGACTTTGCCAAATTCTTCACAGAAAAAATCCAAAAGATACCGAAACCGCTCTGACCAAAGTGTTCAATGACATATTTTCTGTGGCTTTCCTCAACTCTGCCTCTACTACTAGCTTTGACTGCTCCAAACATCATACGGTTGACGACATCACTAATTCTTTGCTATCCATGTGTTCTTCCATCCTTGATACTGTAGCACCGATCAAAATTAAATCTCCTAGAACTAATTCTCAACGTTGGTTTAATGATTCTTCGCGTGCCCTGTGGCGTGTATGCCGCCAAGCTGAGAGGAAATGGAAGAAAGATAATCTCCAGGTATTCTTTGATACTTTGCGTTCTAGCCGCCTGGAGTTTCAAATTGCTGCTAAACGTGCTAAAGCAGCCTTTTTTTCTGATATTATTGTGACCAATGGCCATAACGCTCGATTGCTATTTAAAATCTTTAATTCAGTGGTTAATCCCTGCCCTGATATGCTGATGGTCCCATCCTCAGCTCTCTGTGACCAATTTCTAAAATACTTTACTGATAAAATTCTATCTCTCAAATCCTTACTCCCCCTAGTGGTGAGCCCTGCTCTCACTGGAGAATGTGCTTCAGCTTTTCATCAGTTTGAGCCAGTGTCATTCTGTACACTTAAGTAAATTGTCAAGGAACTGAAAATGACTAGTTCTGCATATGAACCTCTTCCGTCTCGCATTGTGAAGGATGGCATTGATGTAATTGGGCCCAGTATTGGTATGGTGAAGTCTGGAGAGGCCTCAGAACCATCTCAGGCCACAAACATCAGAACTCTCTGCCTGGGAGGGATGTGAGGTGGGCAAATGAACTGCATCATTTCTTCAACAGATTTTATTCATCCATGAGGCAGTCTCCAACATCGGCTGCAGACTCACCCACCCCCACTGTTGCTGTTCCACCTCTGACACCTCCGACACTTCACACCTCCTCTATTCACCCGGCTCACTCCTCCCCACCCCCAACAACAGCATCCAATACACAATCAACACAAGGCTCCAGCCTGTCTCTCTCAACCACCCAGGTTAGGAGGGAACTGAGGAGGATTAATGGCAGGAAGGCAGCGGGCCCAGATGGCATCAGCTCAAGGGCCGTCAGGTCCTGCACGGACCAACTGTGTGGGGTGATCGAGCACCTCTTCAACCTGAGGCTGGGAAGAGTCCCACAGCTCTGGAAAACCTGTGTTGTTCCAGTGCCAAAGACTTCACGCCCCAAGGACCCCAACAGCTAGTGGCTCTGACATCCCACCTGATGAAGACCCTGGAGCGGTTGGTCCTGGCTCAGTTTCTGCACCTTGTGAGCTCATCACTGGACCCACTTCAGTTTGCCTACCAGCCTGGCATTGGAGCGGATGATGCCGTCATCCACCTCCTACATCGTTCCCTCGCGCACCTGGAGACCACTGGGAGCACTGTGAGAATCATGTTCTTTGATTTCTCCAGTGCCTTCAACACTATTCTTCCCTCGGTTCTGAAGGACAAGCTGGAGAACTCTGGTGTGGACCATCACCTCACTACCTGGATTTTGGACTACCTCACCGACCGACCACAGTATGTGAGAACTCAGGGCTGTGTGTCAGACAGGGTCGTCTGCAGTACGGGGGCCCCACAGGGAACGGTTCTGGCTCCGTTCCTCTTCACCATCTACACTGCAGATTTCTCCCACGACTCCACCCAGTGCTTCCTGCAGAAGTTCTCTGATGACTCTGCAATAGTCGGCCTCATCACTGATGGGGATGACAAGGAGTACAGAGGACTGACTCAAGACTTTGTGGACTGGTGCCAGCTGAACTACCTCCAGATCAATGCCAGTAAAACCAAGGAGCTGGTGATAGACTTCCGCAGGCCCAAGCATCCTCCACTGCAACCACTGAACATCCAAGGTATGGACATTGAGGCTGTGGACAGCTACAGGTACCTTGGTGTTCATCTGAACAACAAACTGGACTGGACACATAACTCAGACGCCCTCTACAGGAAAGGGCAGAGCAGGCTGTACCTGCTGCGGAGACTCAGGTCATTTGGAGTGGAGGGCCCACTCCTGAAGACCTCCTATGACTCTGTGGTGGCCTCAGCCATCTTTTACGGTGTGGCCTGCTGGGGCGGCAGCATCTCTGCTGGGGACAGGAAGAGACTGAACAGGCCGATCCGAAGGGCCAGCTCTGTTCTGGGATGCCCTCTGGACCCAGTGGAGATGGTGAGTGACAGGAGAATGGTGGCTAAGCTGTCATCCCTGTTGGACAACATCTCCCACTCCATGCATGAGACTCTGACAGCACTGTGCAGCTCCTTCAGTGGGAGACTGCAGCACCCACGGTGTGGGACGGAGAGATTTCGCAGGTCTTTCCTCCCCACTGCTGTCAGACTCCACAATAAAGACTTTTGCAGCTGATCAAACACACACATGTGCAATAAGACTGCTATATGTGCAATTCTTGTGCAATTCTTCTTCTGACGAAGTTGTATTTTTGTATTTCTATTTTATTCTATTGTATATATTATTCTATTTTATTCTATTGTATATAGTATTTTATTTTATTCTATTGTATTTTATTGCATTCCAGTGTTTTCTCATTTCTGCTACATAACTTTGCACTTTTGCTGTAACAAAACAAATTTCCCACCTGTGGGACTAATAAAGGTCATCTTATCTTATTCTGTTTTTAATGAACTTATCATTGTCTTCTGGCTATGTTCCCTCTGTTTTTAAACATGCTATAGTGCAACCTGTTCTTTAAAAAAAGGTGTCTTCATCATTGTGATTTCGTTAATTATAGGCCAATATCCAAACTTCCGTTCCTCTCCAAAATCCTAGAGAAGATAGTTCTCTCGCAACTCCAGGCTTACCTGGATGCACATGACATCTGTGTTAAATTTCAATCTGGTTTTAAACTACGCCACATCACTGAAACAGCTTTGCTGAGAGTCCTTAATGATCTTCTCTTAATTACTGATTCAGGGCATTCTGCTGTATTAGTCTTATTGGATTTGTCCTCAGCCTTTGATATGTACACAGTCCGAATGGTATTTCCTTATTTTCTTTCCACTGTGTTCCTCTTAATGATGAACTACAAATTTACCCTAAATTACTAAAATATCAATATTTTAATATGAGAATCGATTCTAGAACATAAGTTACTGGTATAAGGAATCAATATTTCAGTATTGATCCACACATCACTAATAATGACTTATTATGGCTCCTTTAAGTTCGATAGTTGCTATGTCCTCTGCCTCATATAATTAGGAGGTGGTGTGTAGGAGCCATTTTTCTTATTTCCCTGTCTTTATCACCACTAGAGGGTTGCATTTCATTTTATGTACTGGTTATGACAGAGGTAGGCACGGGGTTATTTAAGGTCAAGGGTAATTCTGTCCAGATGTTGCTGATGAGAAGGGGCAAACCATTTCCTACTGTGCTTAGTCTAGTTACTTGTTGTCTGTGTTTAAATGAAAATTTAAATGGACATTGCAATTTAGGACCCCTTAGGACCCCTCCTTGATTCAGAGTCTTTCCCTTTTCACGTAAATGGCCTCCTTGACTCTGGTCTCAAACCGGCGTTCCTACCTGTCCAGGATGTGTACCTGTGTTCCTGGAGGACAGGCGGGTCCCTGGACCAGTCCACAGCTGAACACCGTACTTGGGTTCAACTTCCAGTGAAACTGAGGCCACAGCTCAGGACAATAGAAGATTGAAAATTGCTGCCTGGTCTAATGGGTCTCAATCTCTGCAACGTTCAGCTTTCAGAATTTGTCTTAAACAGCATAAAAGCATGGATCCATCCCACCTTGTATGATGAAAACGTTGATGAACTTTGAGCAAATGAAACCACAACTTTAAAAAATGAATTCCCAAAATTAATTGTTTCGACATCTTAAACACAAAATCATAAGTTTTAATACCTACAGCAAGTTTAAGGAAAAATAAAAGATTTTAAAAATCTTTCAACCTTTTTTCTCAAATATAAAACAGCAGATGGCACTTACATGCATCTTTTATGGAATTGTCCAAAAATATCTAAATTCTCTGCATCAACAAGAAAATGAACTTGATACTAAACTTTAAGATCTGTAAACATCCGGGTCAATTCTTACCACGGTTGCTGTCTCTGAATAAAAATCTGGACAAAAGAGATCCACGTTATTAAATAAGCTTATGTTTAATGTCAGGAGATGTGTTATTGAACTGGATTACGGAGCAGCCCCCCTACTGTAACTCAGTGTTACAAGGAAATTTTTCATAACTTTCAGGTCAGATTTTTAATAAGCTGCAGGAACCTTGTTCAGTGTGAGTGGAGAACAGCCAAGTCTCCTCCTCTGATAAACCTCCATCTGTGCCACTGAAAACAGTTCATCTGACTGTGACTGTAAACATGTTTCCATTTGTCACTTCAGTCTTTACTCTGAAATACAGGAAATGAAATCACAGCTCAAACTTCTTCATCCAACTGCTGGAATAAAGCGAACCACTCGACATGAACACTGAAGCAGAACAGTTTAGAAAGCTTAAAATGAGACTAGGGAACCATTTTCATTCATAGTTGCCTCATCAGATCTTTACAGGAGATTCACTCTGAACTCTGTGGAGCCTGATCTCAAGGGTTTTAAGTCTGACCCTGAAACCAGAAGAGGATCTTTCTGTCTCTTCAGATTCACTGTGATGGGAGTGATTCCAGCCCTGAGTGATCACACTGATGCCGTGGTGGCGATCTTTTTTTTTTTTGTTTTAATCTTAAGTGCACGCAAACCAGTAAACAAATTAAAACAAATACTGTTGATAAACTATAATACAAAAATAGTTGTCAGTGCAACACCAAAACATAAAAGTCTGTCATAATCACTTCTTGGAGTTTGTCAGAATTAGTGAGTTTTTGTTTGTCCACCCGCCTCTTGAGGATTGACCACAAATTATCAATGGGATTAAGATTCCAGGCCATGGACCCAAAATTTCAACGTTTTGGTCTCCGAGCCACTTAGTTATCACTTTTGCCTTATGGCACGGCGCTCCATTGTGCTGGAAAATAATTCCAATAATTCTTCACCAAACTGTTGTTGGATTTTTGGAAGACGTTGCTGTTGGAGGCTGTTTTGGTACCAGTCTTTATTCATGGCTGTGTTTATGGGCAAAATTGTGAGTGAGCCCACTCCCTTGGATGAGAAGCAACCCCACACATGAATGGTCTCAGGATGCTTTACTGTTGGCCTGACACAGGACTGATGGTAGCGCTCACCTTTTCTTCTCCGGACAAGCATTTTTCCAGATGCCCCAAACAATCGGAAACAGGCTTCTTCTGAGAATATGACTTTGCCCCAGTCCTCAGCAGTCCATACACCATACTTTCTGTAGAAGATCAATCTGCCCCTGATGTTTTTCTTTGGAGAGAAGTGGCTTCTTTGCTGTCCTTCTTGACACCAGGCCGTCTTCCAACAGTCTTCGCCTCACTGTGCATGCAGATGCGCTCACACCTGCCTGCTACCATTCCTGAGCACGCTCTCCGATCACGCGGCTGAATCCTCTTTAGGAGACGATCCTGGTGCTTGCTGGACTTTCTTGGACGCCCTAAAGCCTTCTTATCAAGAATTGAATGTCTTTCCTTGAAGTTCTTGATGATCCTATAAATTGTTGATTTAGATGCAATCTTAGTAGCCACAATATTCTTGCCTGTGAAGCCATTTTTATGCAACGCAATGATGGCTGCACACGTTTCTTTGCAGGTTAACAATGGAAGAACAATGATTTCAAGCATCACCCTCCATTTAACATGTCAGGTCTGCCATTCTAACACAATCAGCCTGACATGATGATCTCCAGCCTTGTGCTCGTCAACATTCTCACCTGAGTTAAGAAGACGATTACTGAAATGGTCTCAGCAGGTCTTTTAATGACAGCAATGAAGTGCAGTGGTAAGGGGTTTTTTGGGATTAAGTTCATTTTCATGGCAAAGAAGGACGATGCAATTCATCTGATCACTCTTCATAACATTCTGGAGTGTATGCAAAATGCTATTATAAGCAACTTTTCCAATTTTCAATATTTATGTAATTCTCACCACGACTGTATACTCTTGAAGGAATCACATCCTGACTCACTATTGATCACATCTGGACGTTCACTCTGAGAGACTCTGCTTCAGTTATAAATACACTGGGTGCCCCCATCAGCTCATTAAAGGGGGTACCCATGAAAACCATTCATGGTGTTTTCAAGAGAATTAAAATATTTTAGTCAGCTTTCTACAGTTTTACATTTCAGTTATTTCATATGAATATGTCTGTTTAATGTGAGGTAGACGTGGACACTGACTTTGTTGCTCCTTGGCTGTTATGATACAGTGCAGCTTTTTGAGTTTATTATCTAACACTTAATGAAAACACTTATTCACAAAATAAATTTGTTTATAATTATTTTTTATTATATTTTGTTGTATATATATTTTTGCCAAATACAGTATGTTTCACACTTTCAGGTCTGGTCTCTGTTGTTGATTATGTTCTATAGATTTAAATAGCTTAGACTTTTATTTTTTGTATCACCACCTGGTAAATCAGTCCAACTGTAATCCAAGTGTGATTTTGGAGGAAAGACAGACAGTGTTTTTGTTTTTCAAATCAAATCACTTTTATTGTCACATCACATGTGCAGGTACACGGGTACATTACATGCGAGTGAAATTCTTGTGTGCGAGCTTCACAAGCAACAGCGTTGTGCAAAAATACAATAAAATAAAACAAGCAAAATATAAGGATGGCTAAATCTGAATAAGGATGGCTAAATCTTTTCCTTGGATAAAGCTCGATGTCAAGCAAACAACTACGGGATACAACTGAAATACTTATTCACAACATCTTAATTATATACGTAAAATAAGACAACCGAAACATGTCGAACCCCAGAAGCAGGTACTATTTAATATACAAAACCTGAGATACAGATGAAAGGCTGCTGAACACGGATGCATAGCAGACGAGGAGGAGCTCGGTGGATAGATTCATGTTTATATAACTGCTCAATCGTATATTAAGTCAGAAGTAGGACTTCACTTTCCAAGGATCAGGTCTCCAGAGGAAACGCCTCACTCCAGCTGACAGAGGTGAACATTCAGGATGAGGGGAGATACCAGTGCCACACCAGCACCATCAGTGAAATGTTCATCATCCTGAATGTGGACGGTAACAAAACTCTTTTTAAAAAGAGAGGAAAGACTAAAGCTGCCACATTTACAACCTACGCAAGAAATTGAACCACAAACAACATCTTGAACCCGTATTATTAACTAAATAATTATAATAGTCTGAGTTGTTACTACAATACCTAATCAGTGATGTGGTTTAGAGATTTTTGGAAAGAATCAGAAGTGAGATAGTTTGAATGCAGAAATCAGTGAAAGATGCATGAATTAAATCTGACGATAACATACAAATGCAATGAAGAAGCAGCTTACACTTCATTAACATGATCATATAACATGAAATGCAATGAAGAAACAGCTTACACTCACTGAACATGAACATGAATACATATGCAATGAAGAACATGCTTACATACATGACATAAGTTGGCATTTCTGACCAGAGAGAGAAAAAACGGGTAGTTTAAGCACTGATGATAATAATGAAAATGTCTCAGGTGTGTTATTTTCAGGGGCAAAGCAGACCTCGATCAATTTTCCACATGCAGCGGTCGGAAGAAAGTTATAGGTTAACATCACTGGACATGTTAAGGCAAGTTTCTGGTTGAATAGTTCACAGCACCTGAGTTCATGAACCTCACAAGCAAGCTCTGACCTATGGCTGAGGACCAGGGATGCTGTTATTTCAGGTGGGAAATCAAAATTTGGGTTAGCAAATTTGGGGAAGAGAAAACTGACTGCTTAAGTGGAGAATTGTGAAGGAGTCGGAAACACTGCAAAAAGCAACATATGCAAAATCACATACACAAGCAGAAAATGCATTAACCTTACAAGGACAAGCTCATGAAGATTAATGCATAGACATTGATTAAACCTGGCTAAAAACATAAACATACGCAATGAAAATCAGCTTGCTACTAGTATGAGTGTTAAAATGCTTGAAGCTTGAAGATGAGGAATAACTCAAAGAAGCTATATGACAGAGGGAGTGAGGTATGGAAAAGAAAAGTGATTAAAGTAGTTTTTATAAGAGTGACTTAGGAGTACTCTTGTATTGATTGATCAAAGCAAGTGATTAGTATGGAAAAAAATGAAAGTAATTCAATAATGTGGTAATGTTTAAACATGTATTTCTCTTGTTACGGCAACTTCTTGAGATGTGACTCAGTATGCAAAATTAGCTGGAGTGAGTGGTGACGAGGAAGCTTCCTGTGTGTGTGTGTGTGATTGAAGAGGATTACTTGGTGAAATATAATGGTAAAGTTGTATTGGGTTTAAATCTTATGCTGAATCTAAGTATGTTAAAGTGCATAAAGGGGGAGATTGTTGTGTGCAACTTGTGTGGTTTTAAAGAGATTTTCGGTGTATTGAGGAGGTGAAATTATGTCAGTTGAGTGTCAGGACCCTGGTGGCAAAACTTTGGTGTGGTTAAGATTTTTGATTCTGTTTGTTAGGTTTGGGTTGTTTTGTTTTTTATTTTTAATAGAGGGAGTTTTAGTAAACATGGACATGTCTAAGAGGGGCCCATTATTTTTGTAACAGTGCACTTAGAGAAAACCTGTCAGGTGTTTTTTTTGTTTTGTGTTTTGATGAGCTAATAATCAGCTCTCTTTTTCTCATTTTCGTTCTAAGCAGGCCTGCAACAGTGAATAACAGCGCTGACAAATTCTCGGGAGAGCAAATATAAGGTGGGCTTTCCAGATTACAACTGGCTGAGGAGAAGGCTACCTGTGGGGACCTAATCAGGTCGTAAGTCTCTGTCTAAAAGGATTGTAGCGATTCAATCCAGTCCAAAAGCATAAAGAACTATTTTCCTAAAACAAAATAAGACAAATAAATGAGCTCATTTTGCTGAGATTGGAGAATCTGATTACTTGCGTGGGAGTCTCCACTATCAGCAAAAACCTGGTGTGAATGCGTGTGAGTGAATTTGTGTGACTGGACTAAAGTTGGGATGACTAACTTTTTTAATTTCCTAAGCTTGGGTGAAGCATTTTTAGTTTTGACACATTATATGTGTCAAAAAAGGGGGAATTTAAGGTTTGAAATAGATTTTAGGATCATTTTATGAATTTTGTTTTTTTTTTGATAATCTAGATATGGTAAAACTGAAGCAGAAATTGTTATTTTATGTTAAGGTTAGAGGATTAAAGTGAACTGAATCCTGCTTAGAAGATAAATTGCCGGTGTTTTTAAGAAGCAGTGTACAAGACTTAAACGGAAACTGTGGGAATAAAAGATATGGGGAAACTAGTGAAGATTGTAGGAGTAGAAAATGTTTGATTTCTTTTGATTTCTAGAAGAAGTGGTTATAATGTAGGCTTACACATACAGATATTACATAGATTTATTTTTAGGATAGAGGAGAGAGCTTATACGTAGAAATGATTTTTACACATTGCATTTTGTGCTAATTAAAGAGTTGTGGCTCAGTCTATTGAAGGTCAAAAGCTTTGTTTGGCGCGAATGTCCAGGCAATTTATTGTGAAAAGAGACTTGGAGCATAAAGGGGCGCACATGCTTACAAACACATAGAATCCATAAACTTGAAATTCATTTAGCTTATAACTGAATCTGGCTGAAAGAGGAGAAACTTGTTGATATAATTCAGGCCATTAACAAGAGAGGCCACTGTAGAAGTTAACTCTAGTTTACAGAGGAGCAAAATGAGATAAAGATGCTATATCAACAACAGGTTATGACATAGGAAATATGGGTTTAAAATGAAGTTAGTGTTAACACACAGGAGTTGTTTTTAGGCAGCGTTTAGCTATGATGAAATTTACGCATGAGTAATTGCTTATATGTTTAAACTTAATTGATTAAAATGGTTGTTCTCTTTTTGATCTTTTAGTAGAATAGGCGCTTATAATGATTTTCTTGTGATCTATTGGGAAAGGTGACTTTTAGGGCAGAGTGGAGGCACTTGCAGCAGCGACAGTTGTGTACAGGAGGTTGATGATTAGATAGGGGAAAATAGAGCGAGCAACAGTAAACATATGCAGGGACGTGAAAGCAACGTTTTAAGAGTGTTGAAATGATGAGTACTGAGATGAGTAATGTTGAAGAATATGTATAAATAATAGTTAATAAGTCAAAAGATAATTAGGTTCATGCTTTTGATTAAAGAGTCCCAAACATAATAGGTTGAACCAAGTTTGAATAAAGAGAACAATTGATGAACATGATAAGTTAGGGAGGCGTAGGAAAATGTGTTTTGTTCCTTTGCAGGAGATCTCGGCTACCACAGGGGGTGAGGATCCTGGAGGCCCGAGGCCTGACATACCACAAGAGAGGGACCCAGAAAAAACCTAATCTCACACATGGACTGTTCTTAAGGGGGAGCTGGCGTTTATTACTGGACCACTTAGATGACATGATGTTGTTGTATGATTTGCTGAGCCAGAGAACTTCTAGAGAGGGTCAGAGCAATGACACACGTAGAGTGTGGTGACCCTCTTTGAGGGTCACCAAGAGAGGGAATGTGGGGGATTAGAAATTATTTTACTGCTATTGTTAATAATCATCATCATTACTATTGCATTAATAATACAATCTGCAGTATTGATATTGTATTTAGATGTTTAAACATATTGGTACCCAATTAGCCTTTATTACAGGTGCAGTTATAACCACGTTAAACTGTTGAGTTGAATCTATAATCTAAATGCTTTTGAATGCTTGTTATAATCTGAAATGTGTACGTGCTGGCCTTCTGTCTGGTGGAAAAGGTTACAAGTTGAAACTGAGTGCAGTTCATGCTGACAAACACACAGTAGACTTTATCTCATGTATAGGTGAGAGGTTAATCATGTTTGCTTGTAGCTCTAAAATTGTCTCTGTAAAAGAGGAACAGTTTGGTTTTCCAGACGGGAAGTGAAAGTCAGATGACAGGAAGCATCTGCTGTGGAGACGGAGACAATGTTATTTTAAACTGTCTTAAGTCATTGTGGTTTTGAAACCTATGTACGAACTGTATCTGAGTGACGTTTAGGGGTGTAGTAAATTTAAGCCCAGAAGGTATAAAACACCTGCTTATGCTATGTAAGTTGGGGATCGGCGCTGTCTGCGTACAGCAGGCGATCTTCCCGCGCGTGTCATTAAAATCATCGTTTGACTCCACCCGGCCGGACCAGTACTTATTATGGAAGTAGATTACCTCCTCTACCCCTCCTCAATATTGAACCTTAACAGGTTATTCAGCATTGTCATTCCCAAATCATATGACCTCTGACCTTTGACTTATAGTTGTTAAAGTGTGTCAGAGGAATTCAGCTGAGAGCCAAAGGGACTTTCTGAGGTTTGAAGCCCCGAGGCCTGTCTGTGACACCAGGACTGATCCAGAGTCATTTTTATAACACTTCAAATACATAAAGAAAACATGACATGTTACATCACTAATCATTATCTGTATTTAGAAATGCTTTGTCAAAACACTAAGACAAATGTTATATTTTACTGTGGTCTGAGATTCAGATTCAATTTTCAGAAAAGGAAAATTGTGACAAGAAAATCTCTTTCTGACTTCTTTAGAAATATATTTTTCTTTTGGTTTTTTTATTCTTAGTTTTTTTTCCAGCTCCAGTCCGTAAAGTTAATCTCCAACAAGTAGGACAAAGGATCACCTGAAGCTCAGACGGGATCTACCCACAACCTGAGATCACCTGGTCCACCAGCCCTTCATCCAGCATCACCAATAACAACACAACAGCCCATCAGACTGAGCAGCAGCTTTACAGCATCAGCAGTTCTCTGATACTTCCAAACACTGACATGGATCTATATTACATCTGTGTAGTCAGCACTCGCAGAAACAGGAAGAGAGCAACCTTCAGAAAAAGAGATTATACATCCATCCAGTGGAACATTTTCATCAGATCTTTACAGGAGATTCGATCTGAACTCTGTGGAGCCTGATCTCAAGGGTTTTAAGTCTGACACTGAAACCAGAGGATCTTTCTGTCTCTTCAGATTCACTGTGGTGGGAGTGATTTCAGCCCTGAGTGATCACGCTGATGTTTGCACAGAGCAGATAATGAGGTGAATGTTTGGGCACATTGGTAACAGTGAAACAGTTTATTAGTAACGTGGGATTGTTTGTGTTTGGAGTATGAACTGAGATTCCTGAAGCTCTTGTCACACTGGTCACAGCTGTAGTTTCCTCCCATGTGTGTACGTTCATGATAGTTACGATGACTTGATTGTGAGAAGCTTTTTTCACAGTGTCTGCACTTGTATGGTTTCTCTCCTGTGTGGACTCGTTTGTGTGATTTAAGCTCCCATGCAGTGGTGAAGGATGACCCACACTGATCACAGAGGTGCTTTTTAACCTCACTGTGAATCAGTTCATGTCGTTTTAACTCATTTGGTGCGGTGAAGCTTCTCCCACATTCTTTGCAGTATTTCAGTTTGTCTCCAGTGTGTCTACGTTGATGTGTTTTTAGGGCGTCTTGTCGACTGAAAGTTTTTCCACAGAGGTCACAACAAAAGTCTTTCCCACCACCACAGTGATGACAGGGTTGAGAACTGGATCCATCTGTGTCGCTCTGCTTCTAAACAAAGACACAAAGACAGTGTAAGTCAGTCCTTCAACATTTTTATCCTGAACGTCACCTGAAATAAAGAGCATCTATGCAGACGTCCAATTACATTTTACTGTTTCAGTTAACACAGATAAAGATAACAATATAAATACATACCTCACAGTAACTGCACTTGTAGAGTCTCTTTCTGGTGTGGATCTGTTGGTGTCGTCTCAGGTGACGTGGAGATTTAAAAGTCTTCTCACACAGGTCACATTTATAAGGTCGTTCCTCAGTGTGGGTAAACATGTGGCGTTGTAAATGCCTGTAGGTTGTACACTGTTTGCCACATTGATCACAGCAGTACACATCATGTCCAGTGTGAATGCGTAGGTGTGTATTTCGGCTCCCTATATGGCTGAAAGTTTTTCCACAGATGTCACAGCTGTATGCCTTAATTCCAGAGTGGGTAACTAGATGACACTGTAAGCTGCTTCTTTGAGTAAAAGCTCTGCCACACTGATCACAGCTGTACGCTTTAACTCCACTGTGGATGACTTGGTGTTTTTTTAGGGAATCCTTCCAGGAAAAAGTCTTTCCACACAAGTCACAGCTGAACGGTCTCTCTCCAGTGTGGATGACCTGATGTTGTTTTAGTTCAGCCTTCTCAGTAAAACCTTTCCCACACTCGTCACAGGTGTGTTTTTTCTCTCTCTTTCTTCTGTGAGGTTTGTCAGTCTCCTGAGAGCGCTGACTTCTCGCTCCATGTTGGTCCTGCAGTGACAGAGATACAAACAGAGGCAGTGAGTGAAATGCAGTCGTGGAACAAACTCAACCTTCAAACTCCCTCCATTAACACTAGTTTTAAACCTGAAGGTGGAGTGTGGTACCAAACACCTTAAAGGTCTCTTATCCCCACCTGCTGGTAGTAGAAACACATTACATCCAACCTGGTGTTAAAAATAATTCATGACTGTTCAAACACTCTAAAATCATGCCCATCCCTCCTGCTGTACACAAATATTAAGACTAGCATGCTAACACACTCAGAAAAGTAATAAATGTTTACCAGCTCTATACTTTTTTTTATATTTCACGTTGCTGTTTCCTATTAGATATTTTTATAGCGGTGCAACGAATCAAAAATAATTCATGACTGTTCAAACGTTTCACTGTAGAAAACATTGGATTCATTTTTGATTAAAGGCAATTAAATGTCATTCATTTTCAATCTATATTAATCGCATTTCAATTTGTATGAGCAAAAAAACTCAAATAAGGAAAAATATACACACTACAAGTCTATTTATACATCAATGAAAGCAATAATATTATTATTAGTAGTATTAATAATAATAACAACAATATTAGTATTAATAACAATAATAATAATGTACTTCCACAGCATGTATTTTATCCTGTCTTCCTTTTTTCGCCCCAACTGCTCTCTGCAGACGGCCCCGCCCCTCTGTGAGCCTGGTTCTGCTGGAGGTTTCTTCCTGTTAAAAGGGAGTTTTTCCTTCCCACTGTCACCAACGTGCTTGCTCATAGGGGGTCATATGATTGTTGGGTTTTTCGGCTGTATGTATTATTGTAGGATCCACATTACAATATTGATTGATTGGTAATTTATTTCAACATGTGAACAATATACAAGTACATTTAGAAAAGAAAATAAGAAAAGAAAAGAAAATAAGCACCTTGGGGCAACTATTGTTGTGATTTGGTGGTGTATAAATAACACTGAATTGAATTGAAAATTTAATTAATATCACTACTACAACTAATAATAATATTAAAGAACAATAACTGCTTGTGACTTCTTAATGTTTGTAAAAACAATTTAAAAATACATAATAAAATGCAACACAGTCATATAACAGGTTGGGAGTATGAGAGTTTTAGACGTGACTGATTATTTGGTGAAAATGTGATATTTTCCTCACCTTCTGTGTTGAGCTCATTGTTTCCTCTGCAGTGACTCAGCTGAGTCCAGATGGCTAAAAATGTTCCTCTGCTGCTCCGTCAGACTCTTCTCCTCCTGCTGATCAGCTGGGACACAAAACAGATCTTTGTTAGGCTCCACACTGCACTGAAGAGTCAAAGTGTCTCATATGTTCATCTGACAACACAAAGTACAAATTTCACTCTGATTGCTTGTAGAAATCTTATGAGACGTGTTGTGCTGCAAAGTGAGGAAACTCTCTCACTCACTTATACTTCAGGAGGAACTTTGTGACATTGGCTCTAATATTCTAAGCAGCCCTTTACTATGACAGGGCCAGAAAGTCCTATTTGAAGGTTTGGGAGAAGGACCATGTTAAAGGTGGATTGGGGTTTATACACTTTGTTATGATACAGGTAAGGCTGTAAGAGCCTGAGAAGGTGTCCTGAAAGAACCTCTAAAACCAGTTTTCAGCTAACGACTCTGCTTCAGTCTGGAAAACAGCAACTACAAGTTTAAAGACTCCATCAACAATTCAACGGGGTAGATGTACTTAAGGAACATGAGACTTTTTCAGATAAATAAAGGCAAATATTGCAAACTACACAAAAGGCAGCCGCTAAAGCGTTTAAGTTTCAAAATAGAACAAACAAAACAGACTACTAAATTGTCAATTCCACTTAGAAACAAAATATTAATTCTAAAAATACTAATTTTTACTACTACTACTAATAACCTTTGTCAATATCAAATAAACTGAGAACTAAAAGGAAATTCTCAATCTCTCCTTGTTGTATAGCTTAGCTTTTCAAACAGTTTTAACAGTTACTTTAGTCTGACAAAAGCCGGATGACGAATTAGCGCTTTCAGTCAGAAATTGAGCATGCACCGGTTTATTGTATTTCCAGACTTGCTTTCGGCACATTTTACAGTGCGCGCTACTCTGTTTTTTGTCAGATTTGAAATAGCCGAAATACCTTCACACTATGGAACTTCTATGGCTCTTCCTTTCGACAATCTCTCCGGCATTGGAACCATCATCTGTTTTCTCTTCGGTAACCTTCGGTCACGCTCTCGGTTGATTTTTCTCTAGTCAGCACACTCATTTCCTCCATTACCCGGGCGACACGGCGGCTGGCTGCTTCCAAAACAAATACACATGTGCGGCTTGGCACTTGTGCTGTACGTAACAAGTCACGTGACGTGACGCTGCGGCTGTGATTGGTTCGGCTCTGTGCTACTTATTTTGGATTGGCTGTTCTTTTTTTTTTTTTAAGAGGACAAGAGCGGTGAGGTCTATCGCAATAGTTTAATTTTTCTATCAAGAAAAAATTATTTCGCAATACATATCGTTATCGTTCTATCGCCCAGCTCTAGTCTCAGCTGAATGCACGTTTCCCCAATTTTCAACAGTGCATTTGCATAATGACTGAAACTAGAACCACTGAAGGAACAATGGGCTGGGAGATCAGTTATTGAGCATTAATATGCAAATTCTCATGATCGTTGCTCAAATGCTGTGATTGCAGCGACTCCTCAACTCTCTGTGAATGGTACTCATGGCCATTGATCAGCGATCTTTGATTAATGAGCTTTGATCAGTGGTTTCAGTGCTTTCCTTCCTGCAGCTGTGTTTGACACAGGAAATACATTATTACATTCTTCACACTCTCCTGCACATTAACCACCACAATATATTTTTATTCTCTGTGCTTTCAAATATGAACACTGTTTACTTTCATCTCTGTTTCATTAGTTTTTGTTAACATCTTCCTGTGCATCACTTTACAGCAGACACACTCATTAAAATGACACTTTGTAGGAGTTCACTTCCTCTCATGTGTTCATCCACAGCAGCTAGACAATAAAGTTTATTGTGACCCTGATACTGCAGCAGATCGCTCTCATCCATTTCCTGTTATCACTTCAAATAGAAATGAGACTGTAGAGGTTTGGTGCATGCAGGAAAACAGCTGCAGGGACAATGAAAAGACTTTTCTGCTCCAACTTCTCCCAGCATGCTGAGCTAATGATTAGTTGGTGTTTTTCTCCAAACACTCTCTCACTCTTCTCTCAACGTGTTAACAATAAACTGTGAACAGACACCGAGGAGAGCAGCAGAAGACCTCATTCAGGAGCTAAACTCAACATGAACTGAACTCACAGTAAAGTTAGCTCGGTGCTTACCTGTAGATGAGCCCACAAACCGAGAGAAACTCCGTGATGAAGCTGGAACTCTTTCCAAACACAGGAAACAGATCAGGGAGCAGAGACCCACGTGGTTCACGCTGATCTCAGCTACGAACCAGGAGACAAGGGTGGGCAGATCGATGCAGATATCGATCCAAGCGTTGGTACTAGTTTATTCTCTTTGAATGAAAAAGCAGCTCTGTGCAAACGCCTCCTCTCGTGGAGCGTCCTCACTTTGCTCCGCCCTCTTCTTCTTCTTTATATCGTTTATTGGTGGTTGTAAAACAACAACATGATGCATTACCGCCACCAACTGGTGTGGAGTGTGAACTGGAACATCGACCCTCACATCCTCCCAAACAATTTATTCTCTTTTAAAAACTGGTATAAGGCCTGATAACTTTCGCTTCTTGAGTCCTTTTGCAGTAAATCAATAAGATCCAGTTTCATTTTTATGTTACTGAGGTTTTGGATCAGTTACCTTCTCACAGTGTAACATAACATGTTCTATAGTTTCCTCTTTTTTGAATGATTTGAATGGAGGTTATAATCCACCATCACTGAACTGAAACAAATATCTAAATAGGAAGTCATCAGTTCAGTTTCTGATCAATTTCAGGGTATTTTATTGTACTGGCGAAGTTGTTTTGATGATTTTAGGTTTCCTTCGTGGTTATATTAATGTTATGAAATTGTATTTTATTTTTTATTAATTCATGTATGTATTTCCTTTTATATATAGCACTAATTTACAATGGGAGTTTCCAAGGTGTGTTATTGCAGGGTAAATGTTATTTAGAGATTTGTAAACATATTTTAATAATATCTTTTAACAGGAGTGACTGATTTTAAAAATGGGATTCTTTATGTCTGTGTAATATTTCATTAATCTCTGTTATTCTGTTATTTCTCTCCATACTCAACCTTGTTTTTGTTTTCCCTATAAAATACAGATATACATCACATATTATAAATCTGACTTTGATAAATATTTAGATCTTCACACATTTCAGGGTCCAAGTGTGAGTTGACTGAAGTGTTTGTTTTTATCCCCACAACTTCCTAAACATTTTACTGTAATGCATAAACAGAAACGAAAAATCTAAAACATGATATATGCATTACTATCTTCAGCCTCTAGGGGTCATTTTTGTTCAGGAAGTACATTCTCCTCCGATAAGCAGCTAAAAGCACTTGTCTAACCAAAGGCTGTAAATAGACAACGTAAAAGTTTAGAAACAATAAAACAGAACAGATTCACAGAAGCCACAGTGATGTTAAACATACACCACTGACAGAAAACATTACAGGTGAGTTTCAAAAACAATAACACTAATACAGGGTTAAAGTTTATGAAACTGATGAAAGATTTTATTACCTTTTAAAATACTAGTACTATTTGAAATACAAAACCTGAGAAACACAGAGGAAAGGCTGCTGAACACAGATGCACAGCAGGTGAGGAGGAGCTCGATGGAAATTAGCAAATAATGCTTGAACACAAATTTTGTTTTGCTGGAAAACTGAACAACCCAGCGCATTCAGGAGTTCGAGAACACAGAGCACACAGTCAACACTGAACTCGAGTCTTTACAGTGAGAAAACTCCCACTTTGGAACTAAAAGAACAAAAATGCTTGATTCATTATAATCTCCTTTATTTCCTTTATATTTCAAAATATCAGCTAAAGAGAATAAATATATCTATTTTTCTTTTTCTTTTAGCAACATAGTGCTTTTTTTTCAATATCTTTTAAAAGCCAGGTCAAGGCTCCAAAAGCCCAAAGGCGATATAAGGGTGGCGGCTCACAACAATTTTTGTTTGCTGGATCATTTTATTTCAGCTGGGTGTTTTTCCTTTTGTTATATTTCTTTAAGAGTTCAAAATGTGTTAATTACATAAATAAAATGTAATTTTCTCTGTAGCACTTCATGGATTTCATAAGCAACACACCTTATTTGTTCACACAAAGCATAAAAGTAAAAAACAATATATACAGTGTTATCTTCATTTTAGATGTTAAAAAGTATTTGCGGCTCCCAGTGTTTTCTTTTGCGTGGAAACCGGGTCCAAATGGCTCTTTGGGTGTTAGAGGTTGCTGACCCCTGGTCAAGACTTAATTAATTACTTTCTTGAGCCTTGCAATTAGACCCTTTTCACCAGCCTCAGCTTATAGATAATGCGAATCACTCAGGACTCGCTCACCTCCTCCCTCCTGGCTTACAGCTTCTTCTTCTTCTTGGTTGGCAACCAATGTTAAGGCGCATTACCGCCCCCTGGCTCACAGCTCAGTGGACGTTTAGAAGAAAAAAAAAGTACACACACATATATATATTTGAGACATTTAAGGAAAATAAAATAAACAAAATAAATATTCCCTTTAGAAATTTTTTTGCTCTTTTTTGCTCTATAAAATAGTTGTTTTCTTATAGAATCACTCATCTTAGCAGTAGGATATACATGAAAAGAGAAACAAATTAAGTTTGAGTGAAAATGTACATTTTTTCCACTTTATCAATCAAATCAAATGACTCAAAGAACCCGATTCACTTTGGTGCGTGACTCCTTAAAACTTGATTCAGTAAAAGGAATCGAATTTACCATCACTATTGCTCACTTGCTTTGCTCGACTGAGCGGACTTCCTGTGCAATAGGGTTATGGTTAGGGTTAGTTGTTTTTTTTTTTTCAAAGTAAAGGCGTTTCTAAAGTGCATTACTTGGAGCAACCACAGAGGATGCTGTAAACACATAATGAATAACAACTGACTGAGAATGATATTTTAGTGATACATTTTACAACTTTTAGTGATAACAGAACAGTGTCAATAATTAATTAATTACATGTGTCATAAATATTTATGTAATTAATTATTGCCATGTTTAATTCATTATTTAAGGGTGTATTTAATTAATTCGTTATGGCAGTTCCATAAGATTCAAGAATTACATGATTTCTGTAAAATATATAAATATTATATATATAATAATAAACAGAAAGGAGTTGTGACAACAAAATCTCAGCAAGCTATCTACTGGAGCGGTAGGTCCCTGAAAGTGTTCCACTTACATTTTGTTAATTTGGTGGAGGTGTGGACTTGTGGACATGTGGTGGACTCGGCCACTGTTTGCTGATATTTCTTAAGGGGTGTCGCCAACTTGTAAACAGGTAACTGAACAACACATATGAAGCCATGTGGGAGGAATATTCCTGCTGTGGTCAGTCGTTCATTGTAGGGGATGTCCTGTTTTCATCCTGTCTCCCACTTAAAATTAGAGATGGGCAGTAACGCGTAATCCGATTACTTTTTTCAAGTAACGAGTAAAGTAAGGGATTACTATTGCAAAAACGGTAATTAGATTTCCGTTACTTTCCTGTAGGAACGCTGCGTTACCGCGTTACTAAAACTGTGATTTTTGCGAGAATGTCTCATGACAGTGACGTAAGCAAGTGCGACCTTTGTGACAACAGCTGTGTGCAGATCAACAATGGATCATATATCGAGTGCTGAGAGAGTATGAGTGTGCAGCATTTAAAGCGTGGAAGTACTGACCTTACTTTGAGTTTGATTCCATAAAAAGTTACAAAAACATTTGTGTCCGTTGTGCATGGGAAGAAAACTTCTTTTTACAGCGGAAAAAAAACCCCTAAACTTCCAAGCAAGCACCGAGTGCGCTACCACGTTATTGGAAATTCACAGAGAAACTCGCGGATTCTTTCATTGACCTCTGCAGCACACCTGCACCAGGGTAAACCTGCGCCTACCCCACTCCTGCTTTACAGGTGAAAATAGAGCAACAGGACTGCTGAGTGTTTAATTTTATTTATTTTCTGCTTTCAAATAGTCTTGCATCTATTTGAAAGACTGAGTGTGAAAACAAAAACTATTTTATTTTATGTGCTGGAATGTGCAGAAAATAGGTTTAAATGTTCAACAAATTTCTTCAAGTCAGAGAATGTTGCATATAAATAAATTTTTGCTTGATGCATAAAGTTAAAATATTAAAACTAATAAAACAAGTTTTAAAAAGAGACTTTTCCATTTGATTACATTTTATATGATGGATTATGTAGAAAAAGTAGAATTGGGCTAAAAGATCTATCGCTTTATCACCTATTCAGGTTGTAAATTGTGTTTTTAAAAAGTAACTAAGTAATTAATTACTTTTGAAAATAAGTAATCAGTAAAGTAACGGGATTACTTTTTGGGGGAAGTAATCAGTAATTAGTTACTGATTACTTTTGTCAAGGAACTTGACCAACACTGCTTACAATCTTACAATCATACAGTTTTACAGTTTTAACCGTATTTCACAGCGGGGAGCACCACCGGCGTGTTCGTTAGAGCAGACCCAAAAACTGGAGGTTAAAGAATGGAAAACACAAACTTTGTACAAAAACCTCTTGTGTTTTTATTTTTAGCGGTCTCTTTTTTTCTGCAAAATGATAACCAAGTTAGCCTTTTCTGTTGATACAACATAACTCCTTTGGTTGGAACCGGTGCTACACTGGCAGGGCTAGAGGCCAGGACTCCACTCTTCGGGTACTTGGGGGATGTTGCTAACTCCAGGTTGCTAACAATTTTCTAGCTTTTACAAAAACGCTATGCATCACCAGGTGCTTCATCAGATGCTGTGAAGGACAGCCAGACTTTTGAGTGCTTTGACTTGGGCATTTTTAATCTTTAGCTCTCTGTTCGAGGGTGTTTTGGTACCATTCTTTATTCATGGCTGTGTTTTGGGGCAAAATTGTGAGCCCACTCCCTTGGATGAGAAGAAACCCCACACATGAATGGTCTCAGGATGCTTTACTGTTGGCATGACACAGGACTGATGGTAGCGCTCACCTTTTCTTCTCTGCACAAGCCTTTTTCCAGATGCCCCAAACAATCGGAAAGAGGCTTCATCTGAGAATATGACTTTGCCCCAGTCCTCAGCAGTCCATTCACCATGTTTACATGATTTTTGATAAATTAAATCATGTTAACATGAAATGAACAGAAAAGGAAAATTGTGTTCTGACTTCTTTAGAAATATATATTTTTTGTTTTTTTTATTCTTAGATTTTTTCCAGCTCCAGTCCGTAAAGTTAATCTCCAACAAGTAGGACAAAGGATCACCTGCAGCTCAGACGGGATCAACCTGAGCTCACCTGGTCCACCAGCCCTTCATCCAGCATCACCAATAACAACACAACAGCCCATCAGACTGAGCAGCAGCTTTACAGCATCAGCAGTTCTCTGATACTTCTAAACAGTGACATGGATCTATATTACATCTGTGCAGTCAGCACTCGCAGAAACAGGAAGAGAGCAACCTTCAGAAAAAGACATTATACATCCATCCAGTGGAACATTTTCATCAGATCTTTACAGGAGATTCGATCTGAGCTCTGTGGAGCCTGATCTCAAGGGTTTTAAGTCTGACACTGAAACCAGAGGATCTTTCTGTCTCTTCAGATTCACTGTGATGGGAGTGATTTCAGCCCTGAGTGATCACGCTGATGTTTGCACAGAGCAGATAATGAGGTGAATGTTTTGGCACATTGGTAACAGTGAAACAGTTTATTAGTAATGTGGGATCGTTTGTGTTTGGAGTATGAACTGAGATTCCTGAAGCTCTTGTCACACTGGTCACAGCTGTAGTTTCCTTCCATGTGTGTACGTTCATGATAGATATGACTACCTGAATGTGAGAAGCTTTTGTCACAGTGTCTGCACTTGTATGGTTTCTCTCCTGTGTGGATCCGTTTGTGTGATTCAAGCTCCAATGCAGAGATGAAAGATGACCCACACTGATCACAGAGGTGCTTTTTAACCCCACTGTGAATCAGTTCATGGCGTTTTAACTCAGTTGGTGTGGTGAAGCTTCTCCCACATTCTTTGCAGTATTTCAGTTTGTCTCCAGTGTGTCTACGTTGATGTCTTTTTAGGGAGCCTTGCCAATTGAAAGTTTTTCCACAAAGGTCACAACGAAAGTCTTTCCCACCAACACAGTAATGACAGGGTTGAGAACTGGATCCATCTGTGTCGCTCTGCTTCTAAACAAAGACACAAAGACAGTGTAAGTCAGTCCTTCAACATTTTTATCCTGAACGTCGCCTGAAATAAAGAGCATCTCTGCAGACGTCCAATTACATTTTACTGTTTCAGTTAACACAGATAAAAATAAAAATACATACCTCACAGTAGCTGCACTTGTAGAGTCTCTTTCTGGTATGGATCTGTTGGTGTTGTTTCAGGTGACGTGGAGATTTAAAAGTCTTCTCACACAGGTCACATTTATAAGGTCTGTCCTCAGTGTGGGTCAACATGTGACGTTGTAACTGCCTGTTGGTTATACACTGTCTGCCACACTGATCACAGCAGTACACATCATGTCCGGTGTGAATGCGTAGGTGTATATTTTGGTTTTCTTGCCGGCTGAAAGTTCTGCCACAGATGTCACAGTTGTATGCCTTAATTCCAGAGTGGGTAACTAGATGCTTCTGTAAGTAGCTACTTTGAGTAAAAGCTCTGCCACACTGATCACAGTTGTACTGTTTAACTCCACTGTGGATGAGTTGGTGATGTTTTAGAGCATCCTTCCTGGAAAAAGACTTTCCACACAAGTCACAGCTGTACGCTTTAACTCCAGTGTGGATGACCTGATGCTGTTTTAGTGAAGCCTTCCTAGTAAAATCCTTCCCACACTCGTCACAGGTGTGTTTTTTCTCTCTCTTTCTTCTTTGAGGTTTGTCGGCCTCCTGAGAGCGCTGACTTCTCGCTCCATGTTGGTCCTGCAGTGACAGAGATACAAACAGAGGCAGTGAGTGAAATGCAGTCGTGGAACAAACTCAACCTTCAAACTCCCTCTATTAACACTAGTTTTAAACCTGAAGGTGGAGTGTGGCACCAAACACCTTAAAGGTCTATTATCCCCACCTGCTGGTAGTTCTAACACATTACATCCAACCTGGTGTTAAAAATAATTCATGACTGGTGAAACGTTTCACTATAGAAAACATTGGATTCATTTTTGATGAAAGGCAATTAAATGTCATTCATTTTCAATCTATATTAATAGCATTTCAATTTATATGAGCAAAAAAACTCAAAAAAGGGAAAATATACACACTTAACGTGTTTACTGCCCGATATCGGGCTACCGTTGTGGTGCTTTGAACGTGTTTTTTGCAGTGATAAACCAATATTAAGTCTGTTCGAACAACAATAATACCAATAATAATAATATTATTAATAGTAATCAGAATAATAACAATAATAATAATAATAATGTACTTCCACAGCATGTCTTTTATCCTAACTGCTCTCTGCAGATAGCCCCGCCCCTCTGTTATTCTGCTGGAGGTTTCTTCTTGTTAAAAGGGAGTTTTTCCTTCCCACTGTCACCAACGTGCTTGCTCATAGGGGGTCATATGATTGTTGGGTTTTTTGTCTGTATGTATTATTGTAAGATCCACATTACAATATTGATTGATTGGTAATTTATTTCAACATGTGAACAATATACAAGTACATTTAGAAAAGAAAATAAGAAAAGAAAAGAAAATAAGCACCTTGGGGCAACTATTGTTGTGATTTGGTGCTGTATAAATAACACTGAATTGAATTGAAAATTTAATTAATATCACTACTACAACTAATAATAATATTAAAGAACAATACAAACAATGTTTGTAAACACAATTTAAAAATACATAATAAAATGCAACACAGTCATATAACAGGTTAGGAGTATGAGAGTCTTAGACGTGACTGATTATTTGGTGAAACTGTGATATTTTCCTCACCTTCTGTGTTGAGCTCATTGTTTCCTCTGTAGTGACTCAGCTGAGTCCAGATGGCTGAAAATGTTCCTCTGCTGCTCCGTCAGACTCTTCTCCTCCTGCTGATCAGCTGGGACACAAAACAGATCTTTGTTAGGCTCCACACTGCACTGAAGAGTCAAAATGTCTCATATGTTCATCTGACAACACAAAGTACAAATTTCACTCTGATTGCTTGTAGAAATCTTGTGAGACGTGTTGTGCTGCAAAGTGAGGAAACTCTCTCACTCACTTATACTTCAGGAGGAACTTTGTGACATTGGCTCTAATATTCTAAGCAGCCCTTTACTATGACAGGGCCAGAAAGTCCTATTTGAAGGTTTGGGAGAAGGACCATGTTAAAGGTGGATTGGGGTTTATACACTTTGTTATGATACAGGTAAGGCTGTAAGAGCCTGAGAAGGTGTCCTGAATGAACCTCTAAAACCAGTTTTCAGCTAACGACTCTGCTTCAGTCTGGAAAACAGCAACTACAAGTTTAAAGACTCCATCAACAATTCACACCCAGCAACAGCCTGAACAGCTCCTCCTGTGGTTTCCACAAACAGGGACAGACCTGTTACTCCCCCACCCCACACTTTCCACACGTTCAGCCCCCCAGTTCCACCCCCCACCCCCACCATTCATAATAACAGGGGCCCACACCTGATCACCACTTCACAAGTCTCTCCAGCCCCCATGGTGCCACTCTCCAAACTCCACCATTCCCCAAAGTTTGATTCTGTTCATCTGGACGTAGCTTTTGCAGTAGGAGAAACGTTTCGTCACTCATCCAAGTGACTTCTTCAGTCTCAGCTGACTGCAGCTTTCCTCAATCTTCAACAGTACATTTGCATAATGACTGAAACGAGCACCACTGAAGGAACAATGGGCTGGGAGGTCAGTTATTGAGCATTAATATGCAAATTCTCATGAACAATGATCAACAACCACTGATCGCTTGCAGCGACTCCCCAACTCTTTGTGAATGGTACTCATGGCCATTGATCAGCGATCTTTGATTAATGAGCTTTGATCAGTGGTTTCAGTGCTTTCCTTCCTGCTTTGACTGCAGCTGTGTTTGACACAGGAAGACATTATTACATTCTTCACACTCTCCTGCACATTAACCATCTCTGTGCTTTCAAATATGAACACTGTTTACTTTCATCTCTGTTTCATTAGTTTTTGTTAACATCTTCCTGTGCATCACTTTACAGCAGCCACACTCATTAAAATGAGACTTTGTAGGAGTTCACTTCCTCTCATGTGTTCATCCACAGCAGCTGGACAATAACGTTTATTGTGACCCTGATACTGCAGCAGATCGCTCTCATCCATTTCCTGTTATCACTTCAAATAGAAATGAGGCTGTAGAGGTTTGGTGCAGGCAGAAAAACAGCTGCAGGGACAATGAAAAGACTTTTCTGCTCCAACTTCTCCCAGCATGCTGAGCTAATGATTAGTTGGTGTTTTTCTCCAAACACTATCTCACTCTTCTCTCAACGTGTTCATAATAAACTGTGAACAGACACCGAGGAGAGCAGCAGAAGACCTCATTCAGGAGCTAAACTCAACATGAACTGAACTCACAGTAAAGTTAGCTCGGTGCTTACCTTTAGATGAGCCCACAAACCGAGAGAAACTCCGTGATGAAGCTGGAACTCTTTCCAAACAGGAAACAGATCAGGGAGCAGAGACCCACGTGGTTCACGCTGATCTCAGCTACGATCCAGGAGACAAGGGTGGGCAGATCGATGCAGATATCGATCCAAACGTTGGTACTACTTTATTCTCTTTGAATGAAAAAGCAGCTCTCTGTGCAAACACCTCCTCTCGTGGAACATCCTCACTTTGCTCCGCCCTCTTCTTCTACTTCTTTATATCGTTCATTGGCGGTTGTCAAACAACAACATGGTGCATTACCGCCACCAACTGGTGTGGAGTGTGAACTGGAACATCGACCCTCAACTCGTACCAAACCATTTATTCTCCTTGAAAAACTGGAATAAGGCCTGATAACTTTCACTTCTTGAGTCTTTTTGCAGTAAATCAATAAGATCCAGTTTCATTTTTATGTTACTGAGGTTTTGGATCAGTTACCTTCTCACAGTGTAATATAACATGTTCTACAGTTTTCTCTTTTTTGAATTATTTGAATGGAGGTTATAATCCACCATCACTGAACTGAAATGAATCTCTAATTTGAGTGTATTTTATTGTGCAGGCTGAGTTTGATTAGATTTCTTTAGAGGTTATATTAATGTCATTAAATAGTTTTTTATTTTTTAATAATTCATGTATGTATTTCCTTTTATATACAGCACTAATTTACAATGGGAGTTTCCAAGGTGTGTTATTGCAGGGTAAATGTCATCTAGAGATTTGTAAACATATTCTAATAATATCTTTTAACAGGAGTGACTGATTTTAAAAATGGGATTCTTTATGTCTGTGTAATATTTCATTAGTCTCTGTTACTCTATTATTTCTCTCCATACTCAACCTTCTAAAACCCTTCTAAAAAATGAATGAGTTTGTACAACTTTTGTCTTACTCAAATTGTATAGAAGTATTGTGTTGTATAGCTGGAGACAGCGTTTATACCGCTGTCTGCTTTGGTCGCAAAGCCATCATGGACCTCTGTGGAGATCCGGCTTTCTTTAGATTCAGTTAAAATCAAGGCACTCTTAAAGATCCTCTGGAAAAGAGTAATATTCTTGGAAAAGAGTTTAATAAACATAATTATATGGGCAGTAAGAAATTACACACAGAATATAGCGAGGCAGTTAGCAGAAAGCAAAGTGAAGCGAACCCCATGGTGAAGAGCCTTTAAGCACAAACATAACGAATTTGCAAAGGGATAACAAACAGTCATTATAATTCATCACACATTGAAATATCAGACAAATCAACAATACAGCTCTTCTAAATAGTGGCCCATTAATATTGTGCTGAACACAGTCCAAAAGATTCAATAAGTCACATCAGTCTCTACTGTCTGTCTACTGTTTACTATAATAGCCAAGTAGCTAACAAAGGTAAACAGCAGTTTTCTCAATCCCTACTAATGAGTGTTATCTTGTTTCAGGACAATACCAGGTAAGCAGATGTGTCATTTTTTCTGGGATTTCACACAACCCAGGAAAAATAATTAATACATAATAGGCTTGGAGTGACAATATGAATCATAATAAAGCAGCCCGCCCCCTCCCCTTTTGACAGGTTGTGTGTGAGACTTCAACACAGCAGCAAACAGGCGCATCGAGGCCCCTCACACTCAGTTTTTACATATATGCTGTCAACGTTAACGCTGTCATCAAGATTGACACAATTACAATTTTTAACCCATCTGGAGCGCAGAATGCACGAACTTTGGACAAACGGTCCAAAATGCATTGACAGAGACATTTCAGGGATTTTGAGTCATTCTGCACTCCGGAACGGATTAATTGTGTAAAAAATTTTAATCACGTAATCGTGATGTCAGCATTGACATTAAGTTTAACCCTCAAACCAGAAAAGGATCTTTCTGTCTCTTCAGATTCACTTTGATGGGAGTGATTTCAGCCCTCAGTGATCACACTGATGTTTGGACAGAGCAGATAATGAGGTGAATGTTTGGGCACATTGGTAACAGTGAAACAGTTTATTAGTAACGTGGGATCGTTTGTGTTTGGAGTATGAACTGAGATTCCTGAAGCTCTTGTCACACTGGTCACAGCTGTAGTTTCCTTCCATGTGTGCACATTCATGAAAAATACGATGACCTGATTGTGAGAAGCTTTTGTCACAGTGTCTGCACTTAAATGGTTTCTCTCCTGTGTGGACTTGTTTGTGTGTTTTAAGCTGACCTGCAGTAATGAAGGATGACCCACACTGATCACAGAGGTGCTTTTTAACCCCACTGTGAATCAGTTCATGGCGTTTTAATCTACTTGATGTGGTGAAGATTTTCCCACATTCTTTACAGTATTTCAGTTTGTCTCCAGTGTGTCTACGTTGATGTACTTTTAAGGTGTATTGGTGACTGAAAGTTTTTCCACAAAGGTCACAACGAAAGTCTTTCCCACCAACACAGTAATGACAGGGTTGAGAACTGGATCCATCTGTGTCGCTCTGCTTCTAAACAAAGACACAAAGACAGTGTAAGTCAGTCCTTCAACATTTTTATCCTGAACGTCGCCTGAAATAAAGAGCATCTCTGCAGACGTCCAATTACATTTTACTGTTTCAGTTAACACACTCAGTTTACTGGGCTGCAATAACTACAATACTACCACCATAATACTACAGTAATACTAAAATCATAACTGAAATGAAAATCTGAATAATCACTCAGAGCTGCTTTTCCATGCAGTAGAATTGCTAACATGCTAACACAATTTAATGAGCAGAGTTGTTCCAAACAGTCAGGCTAAAATGACAAGATAAAAATATAAATACATACCTCACAGTAACTGCACTTGTTGAGTCTCTTTCTGGTGTGGATCTGTTGGTGTTCTCTCAGGTAACGTGGAGATTTAAAAGTCTTCTCACACAGGTCACATTTATAAGGTCTCTCCTCAGTGTGGGTAAACATGTGTTGTTGTAACTTTGCATGTGTTGTAAGCTGTTTGCCACACTGATCACAGCAGTACACATCATGTCCGGTGTGAATGTGTAGGTGTCTATTTCGATTCCGCATATGGCTGAAAGTTTTTCCACAGATGTCACAGCTGTATGCCTTAATTCCAGAGTGGATGAGTTGGTGTTGTTTTAGAGCATCCTTCCAGGAAAAAGACTTTCCACACAAGTCACAGCTGAATGGTTTCTCTCCAGTGTGGATGACCTGATGAAGTTTTAGTGAAGCCTTCCTAGTAAACTCTTTTCCACATTCATCACAGCTGTATGTTTTCTCTCCCTTTCTTCTGTGAGGTTTGTCGGCCTCCTGAGAGCGCTGACTTCTCGCTCCATGTTGGTCCTGCAGTGACAGAGATACAAACAGAGGCAGTGAGTGAAATGCAGTCGTGGAACAAACTCAACCTTCAAACTCCTTCCATTAACACTAGTTTTAAACCTGAAGGTGGAGTGTGGCACCAAACACCTTAAATGTCTTTTATCCCCACCTGCTGGTAGTAGAAACACATTACATCCAACCTGGTGCTAAAAATAATTCATGACTGTTCAAACACTCTAAAATCATGCCAGTCCTTCCTGCTGTACACTAATATTAAGACTAGCATGCTAACACACTCAGAAAAGTAATAAATGTTTACCAGGTCTATACTTTTTTATATTTCCCGTTGCTGTTTCCTATTAGATATTTTTTTTATAATTTTCTAAATTATTAAATCCAATGTAACAGTTACTAGCTTGGTTGAGTGAAGGAGAACGTCAGAGTCGGATTGTAACCTGGGGAATTTTTTACTTTTAGTCCCTACATCCCTACATATCACATAGATATCTGTATTTTCTACAACTTACATTTACAAAACAGGCTTTTTACTTTTGGTTTAAGGCATTTGCGGGGAGATATTTCATCACTGCAGGCATCAAAAATCAAACCGATCTGAGCCTAAACAGTAACACATGAAAGCTAAGATGAAGATGAAAGAGGCAAAACTGTGTGACATAGTCAGGGGTTAAAATGGGCTGGTGGGGTCCCCCCCCACTTGCACAGCAATAAACAACTACAGGTGCTCATAAGGCAGCTGTTGTTGTGACACTGAATTCAATTGAAAATGTAATTAATACTACTACTAATAATAAAGAATAATAATTGCTTGTGACTTCTTAATGTTTTTCTAAATATAATTGAAAAATACATAGTATATAATAAAATACAACACAGTCATATAACAGGTTGGGAGCATCAGAGTTTTAGACGTGACTGATTATTTGGTGAAACTGTGATATTTTCCTCACCTTCTGTGTTGAGCTCATTGTTTCCTCTGTAGTGACTCAGCTGAGTCCAGATGGCTGAAAATGTTCCTCTGCTGCTCCGTCAGACTCTTCTCCTCCTGCTGATCAGCTGGGACACAAAACAGATCTTTGTTAGGCTCCACACTGCACTGAAGAGTCAAAGTGTCTCATATGTTCATCTGACAACACAAAGTACAAATTTCACTCTGATTGCTTGTAGAAATCTTGTGAGACGTGTTGTGCTGCAAAGTGAGGAAACTCTCTCACTCACTTATACTTCAGGAGGAACTTATATCTATCTATCTATCTATATATAATCTGTATATAACACAGCTGCTTTGACTGCAGCTGTGTTTGACACAGGAAGAAATTATTACATTCTTCATGATTATACTTTATTCTTTTTGGGGGAAGTGCAGCTTTAAACCTTCACATGATTCAAGTCAACCCAACAAATCAATCTGAACGATCACAGGTGGGAAAAACTTCTGTAGATAAAATGAAATAAAGCCCAACATTCAATCCACAACATGAAAAACATTCTTCTTCCAAATCACCAAGAGCTGCACATTAACCACCACAATATATTTTTATTCTCTGTGCTTTCAAATATGAACACTGTTTACTTTCATCTCTGTTTCATTAGTTTTTGTTAACATCTTCCTGTGCATCACTTTACAGCAGCCAGACTCATTAAAATGACACTTTGTAGGAGTTCACTTCCTCTCATGTGTTCATCCACAGCAGCTGGACAATAAAGTTTATTGTGACCCTGATACTGCAGCAGATCGCTCTCATCCATTTCCTGTTATCACTTCAAATAGAAATGAGGTTGTAGAGGTTTGGTGCAGGCAGAAAAACAGCTGCAGGGACAATGAAAAGACTTTTCTGCTCCAACTTCTCCCAGCATGCTGAGCTAATGATTAGTTGGTGTTTTTCTCCAAACACTCTCTCACTCTTCTCTCAACGTGTTCATAATAAACTGTGAACAGACACCGAGGAGAGCAGCAGAAGACCTCATTCAGGAGCTAAACTCAACATGAACTGAACTCACAGTAAAGTTAGCTCGGTGCTTACCTTTAGATGAGCCCACAAACCGAGAGAAACTCCGTGATGAAGCTGGAACTCTTTCCAAACACAGGAAACAGATCACGGAGCAGAGACCCACGTGGTTCACGCTGATCTCAGCTACGATCCAGGAGACAAGGGTGGGCAGATCGATGCAGATATCGATCCAAGCGTTGGTACTAGTTTATTCTCTTTGAATGAAGAAGCAGCTCTCTGTGCAAACACCTCCTCTCGTGGAACATACTCACTTTGCTCCGCCCTCTTCTTCTTCTTTATATCGTTTATTGGCGGTGGTCAAACAACAAAATTGTGAATTACCGCCACCATCTGGTGTGGAGTGTGAACTGGAACATCGACCCTCAAATTAGTGGTGTGCGAAACTGCAGATTTTGGTATCAGATACCAAGTAAATATGGGCCAGTATCGCTGATACCCATACGATACTTTTCAATAAATAAGGGGGATGCCTCATTGAATTGCTAAATCGCAATTAATTTTCATGAACTTAAGTGTTTTTTGTGATGTTTCCTAATTATACATAATTAGGAGAAATAATTTATTTATATTTAAATAAAAAAATGTTTTATTATTGTGGCGGCTCGTGGTCTGCGATGCCGCTGCAGGTGAGATGGACTCACCTTCACTGCATCTACAATGATGCCTCGCCGGCTTAAAACCTGTGCGCTGCTTGTGCTGTTGTTGTTTTTGGTGTTAATGTGTACAGCTGGCAGCAGGAGGGCTGCAGCCGTTGAATGTAGGTACTGTAGTACTGTTACAGCAACCGTGTGATCACTGTAAGGGTGGACAGCGCGCGGCTCGGGGTGAGCCGGAGGCTGGCGCGCCAGCGGGACCTGCCAAGCTGGAGACGGAGGTCGAGGTGTGTGGGGGTCCTGCCACGCCTGAAGGCGGCATGCTGCCCACTTCGGCACGCAGGCTGCATGGTCCTGCGTGCCGGCCGTCAGCTCAGCTGCCTGTAAGCCCCAGCTCACTTCCACTTCTGCGATGCCGCTGCAGGTTTGGTGGTGGTGATGTGTATGGCTGCAAGCAGGAGAGCTGAAGCCGTTGAATGTACTGTTACAGCAACCGTGTGATTATTGTAAGAATAAATGATGCAGCGAAGCATGAAAATGCCATCGGGTCTGCCGTGGTGGTGATCTTTTTTTTTTTTTTGATCTTAAGTGCACGCAAACCAGTAAACAAATTAAAACAAATACTGTTGATAAACTATAATACAAAAAATCACAATTAAAATTCTCAACAACAAAAACAAAAAAATATATACATTGTGGAGGTATGTAATAACGACAGGAGAGGTCGCAGTGTCTCAGTCACTCCAACTTTATTAACTGACTCTCAGAACATCACATATAGTAAGTGCCAAAATCTCCACCCCAGCACTTCCCTTCAACTTGGGTGTGAGTGGAGCCACCTGGTGGTCCGCCACGCATAAAACAAAACATAACTGCATAATGTTTTTTTTTCAATACAGACATACCCCAGCATTTCAGGAAACATAAACTCTGTATTTTCATAAACACTTTCTTTTCTCTTGTAAGATATGTCCAACCATTTTCCCTTTTAAACATGCTATTCTCAAAACTACAACTTAGCATTGGAAATACAACTTTTCCCTTTCCAAACAATTAGCTTCACAGATCAAGCCTTTTCGGTTTAATCACTTCCCTACCAGACCGGGTTCTAACCACACCTGGTGTATGGGGTGTGCTTGGCTCAGAAACAGTCTCTGTAGGAGTGGACTGGATCTGTTTTGCTTCGGTTTGAGTCTCTGTTTGCGGGATCGGCACAAGATGACTGCGGTTCCTTCTGATTGTCCCTTGGGGTCGACTGATGATGTATGATCGTGGAGTTGGGTGGACTGATGTCACTGTGCCCTGTACTTTTGCATCCATGATCCAGACTGGTTGCCCTGGCAACAATTTATCCAGTTCTCTTGTTCTATGTCTTTTGTTAAAACATTCGGTTTGTGTCAGCCTTTTCTCTCTCTCTGAATGACAAATCTGCTGAAAATCAGGCAGACAGGGCTGTAAGGTTGCAGGAAACATTGGCAAGATAGTACGAAGCCTGCGCCCCATGAGAAGTTGAGCCGGGCTGTAGCCATTCGCCAGTGCTGTTGTTCTGTATGCCAGCAATGCCTTGTATGGATCGCTAGCTTTTTTGAGGAGATTCTTGATGGTCTGGACGCCCCTCTCCGCCTCGCCGTTGCTCTGCGGGTACCTGGGACTACTGGTGACATGCTCAAAACAGTAGTCCTTTGCAAAGTCTCTCATTTCTTGACATGCAAATTGTGGGCCATTATCGGTAATCAATACTTCAGGTATTCCATGGCGTGCAAATATTGACTTTAAATGCACAATCACATTGGCTGAACGAGTTGGGCTGAGTTGAGCAATCTCGACATATCTCGAGAAATAATCTATTACCAACAGATAGTTTTTGTCTTTTAGTGTGAACAAATCAGCTCCTAAATTCTGCCATGGCCTCTCAGGTAAACGTGTGGGCATAAGAGGTTCCCTCACGTTAACTCTCAACTGTATGCACAGCCTGCACTTAAGGACAAGTTCACTGATCTGATTACTTAAGCCTGGCCACCACACTGCTTGTCGGGCACGTTCTCTACACTTAACTACCCCTTGGTGTCCCTCGTGTATTTTGTCCAAAACTGCATTTCGCATGTTTGCAGGTATGACCAACCTTGTGCCTCGCAGTAGTAGTCCATTGTGTACACTCAAAACTGCTCTTTCGGACCAGTAGTGTTTTACCACTCCCTGCAGCTGGTTCCTGTCCGGCCAGCCCTCTGCACAGAACTTCATGACTTGGGAACAGACGCTGTCAGACTGTAGCTGCTCACGGAGATCTGTAAGGTATTTGCTGCTAGTAGGAAGGCCCTCCAGCACTGCGTCAACGTAAATATCGGTGTCCTCCATAAGATCATTGTCTCTGGGCATCACGCTGCCTGCCAGCGGTAACCGTGACAGCGTGTCGGCTGTGGTGAGGCTTTTGCCTGGAATGTGCCTTATAGTGTAAGAATACCTCATTAAGCGCATGCGGAATCTCTGTATCTGCAGTGGAAGCAAATCCAAGGCTTGTCCTCCAAGTAGGCTCACAAGTGGCTTATGGTCAGTCTCAAGCTCAAAGTGTAGCCCTAGAATAAAGTCACTGAATCTTTCATAGGCCCAGGTGAGCGCCAGCGCTTCTTTTTCCAGCTGAGCATAGCGCTGCTCTGTGGCTGTCAATGATCGTGAGGCATACGCGACTGGTGACCACACGTCATTGTCTTTCTGTAGTAAAACTGCCCCCAACCCGTATGAAGAGGCATCTGCTGAGATCTTTTGGGGTTTGTTTGGGTTGTAAAGCTGTAGTACTGGTGCAGATGACAGTTCTTGTTTTAAACTGTTAAACGCGTTTTGTTGCTCGTGCCCCCAGTACCAAATGTTTTTAGTTGAAAGCAAGTCTCTCAGTGGTTTGTCTTTTTCGGAGAGGTTTGGGATGAATTTTCCCAGCTGATTCACCATTCCTAAGAAGCTCCTAAGCTCACTCACGGTGCTTGGCTCTTTCATATTCTGCACCGCACTAGTTTTGTCAGGGTCAGGACTCATGCCTTCAGATGACACAATGAATCCTAAGAATTTCACTGCTCTTTTGCCAAACTCACATTTTGACATGTTCAGGGTAACGCCCGCCTTCTCTGCACGGTCGAGGACAGCGTGGAGTCTCATGTCGTGCTCCTCTCTCGTGGATCCCCAGACCAGGATGTCGTCCATGTGGCACACGACTCCCGCGAGGCCGGCTGTCACTTCCGTCACCATCATGTTTTGGAAATGCTCCGGTGCACTGGAAATACCAAATGGCAAACAATTGAAATGGTACCTACCAAATGGCGTAATAAATGTGGTGAGGAGAGCAGATTCTTTGGACAGCGGTATTTGCCAAAAGCCCATGTTTGCATCGAGCTTGGAGAAATACTGCGCACCTGTGAGCATGCCTAGTGTTTGGTCTACAGAGGGAAGGATATATCTTTCACGACACACTGACTCATTTAATGGTGTCATGTCCACACAGAAACGGACTTTCTCTTTGTCCTTTTTGGGGGCTACGACCATGCCGCAACACCAGTCTGTGGGCTCTTCCACACGACTGATTACTCCCAACTGTTCCATCCTCTCCAGCTCTGTTTTGACTTTGCCCAGTAGTGGCAGTGGAACACGCCTTGGCACTTTCAGTGAATAAGGTTTAGCGTCAGGCTTCAGCTTAATCGTGTATGGTTTTTGAACAAGCCCAAGCCCATCACATAGTTTCGGGTACGCTTTCTTCACTGTCTCAAGGTCAACATTGTCCATTCGGCCAATTAGTTTCAGTCTCACAGAAGCTGTCCTGCTTAAGAGAGCTACACGCAGATTTCTGACTACATAGATTGTCTCTGTAGTGCTCCTGTCACTGTAGGAAATGTCTTCCTTTGTGGACCCAAGCACGGTCAGTGCTGCACCTCCTGGTCCATACAGTGGCTTTTCAGCTTTTTGCAAATGTTCATTTGGCTGCTTAATGTCTTTGAATGTCTCCTCTGAGATAGCTGTGACATCTGCCCCCGAGTCTAATTTAAGTGTCATGCTTTTGCCTCTCATGCAGATGTTAGCAAGCCACGGGTCTTCTCCTGAATCCAGTTCACCTAGGAAAAGTCCATCTGCACTGTTTGCCACCTCATGCACAGTTGTAGACCTACAAACTCTCCCGTAGTGTCCACGTTTCCCACAGTTGTGGCATTCTGCATTTTTAGCTGGGCACTGCTGGGTGCATCTGTGCTTTTCCACATTTAGAACATGTTTTTTTCTCTTGTTTTGTCATTTGTGGTTTTTGTGGCTTGAACTGCTTTTGCTCTCTGCTTCTGAATTTATTTGGCTGTGATTTTCTGACATGCACGGCATCCACGGCTGTTTTGCCAGTGCTGCTTTCACCTCTTAGGTCAGTTTGCTGTCTTTTTATTTCCTCAGATTGTCTTGCCATTGTGATAGCTTTAGTTAGGGTCAAATCTTTGTTGAGCTGCATTCTCTCTGACAGTGGTGAATCTTTAAGACCCACAACGAGCCTATCCCTCAAAAGTTCATCGTGAAGTTCACCATATTCACAGTTTTCAGCGAGAGTATTTAGAGCTGTTATGAAGGAGTCAACTGTTTCTGATGGCTGTTGTACTTGCTTATTAAACTTTGCTCTTTCATAAATCACATTCTTTCTGGGGACAAAATGTCTATCAAATGCGTTTCTGACTGCATCGTACTGCTGGCGCTGCCTGTCTGTTAGGTCAAGTCCCCTTAGCACGTCGTCAGCCTCGTCTCCCATGCAGTAAACTAATGTGTTCACTTGGTTAGCATCTGTTGAGCTGTTCAGATTACTTGCCATTCTAAAACGTTCGAAACGTCTGATCCACTTCTCCCATTCCTGGGGCTTTGCGAAGTCGAACGGTTCCGGTGGCTTGATGGTAAAAGTAGCCGCTGGTGGAGCTGCCATAACCGGGCCAGTTGCTACCAGTAGAGCTGCTGCTTGCTCCGTCATGTTTGTCGCTAGCCGATCGCCAAGCTGACTTTCTTTTCAATTTTCTCAGTTCACCGCTTAGAGCGAGTGCACTTCTGACACCATGTTGTGTTGGGCTCTTGAATAAAACTCCCCGCTCAAGCGATAACGTGGAGCAACAACCATCTTTATTTTAGCTTACTCTCGTGCTGATTACATACCACCATTTCCTGACTAGATGGTAAGTACTGCCGCCTAGTGGCGCATGATGTACATCAATATAGATTACACCACAAACGGTAAAACGACTGAACCTGGGAGGGAGAGAACAGGCAGAGGAAGGTCCATCCTGTGAACGAGGCTGGTGAAGGCGAGCAGGAAAGGCAGAAGAAGGCTCAAACGCCGGTGGTCCGGGGGTAGTCCTGGGGTAGTCCTGGGGGGAAAACCAGAGTCTGTCAACCCCATCGAAGCAGGGCGGCCACGGCGAGGGGCCTGGGCCGGCACTACATTACTGTCCAGAAGAACATGTGCAGGTTTAAGTCTGTCAACACACACAGTCTCCCTTGGATCCCCAAAATCCAAAACAAAATGTTTCTGGCCCGGTTCGATAACCCTGAATGGGCCGTCATACAGCGGCCGCAGCGGTGTCCTGTGGGCATCGTGCCTGACAAAAACAAACTTAGCAGTCTCTAAAGTCTTTGGAACAAAAGTGTCAGGCACGCAATGGTGCACCGGACCAGGAACCCGAAGCGAGTACAAAAGCGGGTTGAAAGATAGCACAGATGGATCGAAGCAGGGGGGAGGGTTCTCGGGCAAGAATTCTCCAGGCACGCGGAGGGGCTGACCAAACACTAGCTCAGCTGGGGAAGCGCCGAGATCCTCCTTAACAGCAGAGCGCAGCCTAAGCAAAACCCACGGGAGGCGGTCAACCCATTTGCCATCCTTTAAGGAGGCGCGAAAAGCAGCCTTAAGCGACCGGTGGAACCAGTAGCGGTTTTAGATACGGGCGACACGGGCGGTTGCATGCTGGCTTCGTCGTCGAGCCTTAGCATGTTCGCTACAGGGGTCACCAATGTGGGGGTATGTAATAACGACAGGAGAGGTCTCAGTGTCTCAGTCACTCCAACTTTATTAACTAACTCTCAGAACATCACATATAGTAAGCGCCAAAATCTCCACCCCAGCACTTCCCTTCAACTTGGGTATGAGTGGAGCCACCTGGTGGTCCGCCACAATATAATTAATATGTAAACAACTTAACAACCCCCAAAGTGTCTAAGTCACGTGACGTGTCAGTGCAACACCAAAACATAAAAGTCTGTCATAATCACTTCTTGGAGTTTGTCAGAATTAGTGGGCTTTTGTTTGTCCACCCGCCTCTTGAGTATTGAGCACAAATTATCAATGGGATTAGGATTCCAGGCCATGGACCCAAAATTTCAACGTTTTGGTCTCCGAGCCACTTAGTTATCACTTTTGCCTTATGGCACGACGCTCCATCGTGCTGGAAAATAATTCCAATAATTCTTCACCAAACCGTTGTTGGATTGTTGGAAGAAGTTTCTGTTGGAGGCTGTTTTAGTACCATTCTTTATTCATGGCTGTGTTTATGGGCAAAATTGTGAGTGAGCCCACTCCCTTGGATGAGAAGCAACCCCACACATGAATGGTCTCAGGATGCTTTACTGTTGGCCTGACACAGGACTGATGGTAGCGCTCACCTTTTCTTCTCCGGACAAGCATTTTTCCAGATGCCCCAAACAATCGGAAAGAGGCTTCATCTGAGAATATGACTTTGCCCCAGTCCTCAGCAGTCCATACACCATACTTTCTGCAGAAGATCAATCTGCCCCTGATGTTATTTTTTGGAGAGAAGTGGCTTCTTTGCTGCCCTTCTTGACACCAGGCCGTCTTCCAACAGTCTTCTCCTCACTGTACGTGCAGATGTGCTCACACCTGCCTGCTGCCATTCCTGAGCACGCTCTCCGATCACGCAGCTGAATCCTCTTTAGGAGATGATCCTGGTGCTTGCTGGACTTTCTTGGACGCCCTGAAGCCTTCATATCAAGAATTGAATGTCTTTCCTTGAAGTTCTTGATGATCCTATAAATTGTTGATTTAGATGCAATCTTAGTAGCCACAATATTCTCGCCTGTGAAGCCATTTTTATGCAACGCAATGATGGCTGCACGCGTTTCTTTGCAGGTTAACAATGGAAGAACAATGATTTCAAGCATCACCCCTTTAACATGTCAGGTCTGCCATTCTAACACAATCAGCCTGACATGATGATCTCCAGCCTTGTGCTCATCAACATTCTCACCTGAGTTAAGAAGACGATTACTGAAATGGTCTCAGCAGGTCCTTTAATGACAGCAATGAAGTGCAGTGGTAAGGGTTTTTTTGGGATTAAGTTCATTTTCA
The DNA here is from genome assembly GCF_056152115.1 of Neolamprologus brichardi. Classification (NCBI taxonomy): domain Eukaryota; kingdom Metazoa; phylum Chordata; class Actinopteri; order Cichliformes; family Cichlidae; genus Neolamprologus; species Neolamprologus brichardi. Next base: position 35,632,965 of record NC_142112.1, read on the forward strand.
TGGCAAAGAAGGACGATGCAATTCATCTGATCACTCTTCATAACATTCTGGAGTGTATGCAAAATGCTATTATAAAAACTTAAGCAGCAACTTTTCCAATTTCCAATATTTATGTAATTCTCACCAGGACTGTATACTCTTGAAGGAATCACATCCTGACTCACTATTGATCACATCTGGACGTTCACTCGGAGACTCTGCTTCAGTTTTAAATACACTGGGTGCCCCCATCAGCTCATTAAAGGGGGTACCCATGAAAACCATTCATGGTGTTTTCAAGAGAATTAAAATATTTTAGTCGGCTTTCTACAGTTTTACATTTCAGTTATTTCATATGAAATATGTCTGTTTAATGTGAGGTAGACGTGGACACTGACTTTGTTGCTCCTTGGCTGTTATGGTACAGTGCAGCTTTTTGAGTTTATTATCTAACACTTAATGAAAACACTTATTCAAAAAATATTTTTGTTTATAATTATTTGTTATTATATTTTGTTGTATATATATTTTTGCCAAATACAGTATGTTTTACACTTTCAGGTCTGGTCTGTTGTTGATTATGTTCTATAGATTTAAATAGCTTAGACTTTTATCTTTTGTATCACCACCTGGTAAATCAGTCCAACTGTAATCCAAGTGTGATTTTGGAGGAAAGACAGACAGTGTTTTTGTTTTTCAAATCAAATCACTTTTATTGTCACATCACATGTGCAGGTACACGGGTACATTACATGCGAGTGAAATTCTTGTGTGCGAGCTTCACAAGCAACAGAGTTGTGCAAAAATACAATAAAATAAAACAAGCAAAATATAAGGATGGCTAAATCTGAAAAAGGATGGCTAAATCTTTTCCTTGGATAAAGCTCGATGTCAAGCAAACAACTACGGGATACAACTGAAATACTTATTCACAGCATCTTAATTATATACGTAAAATAAGACAACCGAAACATGTCGAACCCCAGAAGCAGGTACTATTTAATATACAAAACCTGAGATACAGATGAAAGGCTGCTGAACACGGATGCACAGCAGACGAGGAGGAGCTCGGTGGATAGATTCATGTTTATATAACTGCTCGATCATATATTAAGTCAGAAGTAGGACTTCACTTTCCAAGGATCAGGTCTCCAGAGGAAACGCCTCACTCCAGCTGACAGAGGTGAACATTCAGGATGAGGGGAGATACCAGTGCCACACCAGCACCATCAGTGAAATGTTCATCATCCTGAATGTGGACGGTAACAAAACTCTTTTTAAAAAGAGAGGAAAGACTAAAGCTGCCACATTTACAACCTACGCAAGAAATTGAACCACAAACAACATCTTGAACCCGTATTATTAACTAAATAATTATAATAGTCTGAGTTGTTACTACAATACCTAATCAGTGATGTGGTTATTCAGCATTGTCATTCCCAAATCATATGACCTCTGACCTTTGACTTATAGTTGTTAAAGTGTGTCAGAGGAATTCAGCTGAGAGCCAAAGGGACTTTCTGAGGTTTGAAGCCCCGAGGCCTGTCTGTGACACCAGGACTGATCCAGAGTCATTTTTATAACACTTCAAATACATAAAGAAAACATGACATGTTACATCACTAATCATTATCTGTATTTAGAAATGCTTTGTCAAAACACTAAGACAAATGTTATATTTTACTGTGGTCTGAGATTCAGATTCAATTTTCAGAAAAGGAAAATTGTGACAAGAAAATCTCTTTCTGACTTCTTTAGAAATATATTTTTCTTTTGTTTTTTTTATTCTTAGTTTTTTTTCCAGCTCAAGTCTGTAAAGTTAATCTCCAACAAGTAGGACAAAGGATCACCTGCAGCTCAGACGGGATCTACCCACAACCTGAGCTCACCTGGTCCACCAGCCCTTCATCCAGCATCACCAATAACAACACAACAACCCATCAAGCAGCAGCTTTACAGCATCAGCAGTTCTCTGATACTTCCAAACAGTGACATGGATCTATATTACATCTGTGCAGTCAGCACTCGTAGAAACAGGAAGAGAGCAACCTTCAGAAAAAGAGATTATACATCCATCCTACAAGTGGAACATTTTCATCAGATCTTTACAGGAGATTACATCTGAACTCTGTGGAGCCTGATCTCAAGAGTTTTAAGTCTGACACTGAAACCAGAGGATCTTTCTCTCTCTTCAGATTCACTGTGATCCAGTGATGGGAGTGATTTCAGCCCTGAGTGATCACGCTGATGTTTGCACAGAGCAGACAATGAGGTGAATGTTTGGGCACATTGGTAACAGTGAAACAGTTTATTAGTAACGTGGGATTGTTTGTGTTTGGAGTATGATCTGAGATTCCTGAAGCTCTTGTCACACTGATCACAGCTGTAGTTTCCTTCCATGTGTGCATGTTCATGAAGTTTACGATTACCTGATTGTGAGAAGCTTTTGTCACAGTGTCTGCACTTGTATGGTTTCTCTCCTGTGTGGACTCGTTTGTGTGTTTTAAGGTTACTTGTAGTGGTGAAGGATGACCCACACTGATCACAGAGGTGCTTTTTAACCCCACTGTGAATCAGTTCATGTTGTTTTAACTCAGTTGGTGTGGTGAAGCTTCTCCCACATTCTTTGCAGTATTTCAGTTTGTCTCTACTGTGTCTACGTTGATGTCTTTTTAGGGCGTCTTGCCAATTGAAAGTTTTTCCACAGAGGTCACAACGAAAGTCTTTCCCACCACCACAGTGATGACAGGGTTGAGAACTGGATCCATCTGTGTCGCTCTGCTTCTAAACAAAGACACAAAGACAGTGTAAGTCAGTCCTTCAACATTTTTATCCTGAACGTCGCCTGAAAGAAAGAGCATCTCTGCAGATGTCCAATTAAATTTTACTGTTTCAGTTAACACAGATAAGGATAACAATATAAATACATACCTCACAGTAACTGCACTTGTAGAGTCTCTTTCTGGTGTGGATCTGTTGGTGTTGTTTCAGGTGACATGGAGATTTAAAAGTCTTCTCACACAGGTCACATTTATAAGGTCGTTCCTCAGTGTGGGTAAAATTGTGTTGTTGTAACTGCCTGTTGGTTGTAAACTGTCTGCCACACTGTTCACAGCAGTACACATCATGTCCAGTGTGAATGCGTAGGTGTGTATTTCGGCTGTCTATGTGGCTGAAAGTTTTTCCACAGATGTCACAGTTGTATGCCTTAATTCCAGAGTGGGTAACTAGATGCTTCTGTAAGCTGCTTCTTTGAGTAAAAGCTCTGCCACACTGATCACAGCTGTACGCTTTAACTCCACTGTGGATGACTTTGTGTGTTTTTAGGCCACTCTCCCAGGAATATGACTTTCCACACAAGTCACAGCTGAACGGCCTCTCTCCAGTGTGGATGACCTGATGACGTTTTAGTGAATCCTTCTGAGTAAACTCCTTCCCACACTCGTCACAGGTGTATTTTTTCTCTCCCTTTCTTCTGTGAGGTTTGTCGGCCTCCTGAGAGCGCTGACTTCTCGCTCCATGTTGGTCCTGCAGTGACAGAGATACAAACAGAGGCAGTGAGTGAAATGCAGTCGTGGAACAAACTCAACCTTCAAACTCCCTCCATTAACACTAGTTTTAAACCTGAAGGTGGAGTGTGGCACCAAACACCTTAAAGGTCTCTTACCCCCACCTGCTGGTAGTTCTAACACATTACATCCAACCTGGTGTTAAAAATAATTCATGACTGTTCAAATGTTTCACTGTAGAAAACATTGGATTCATTTTTGATTAACGGCGATTAAATGTCATTCATTTTCAATCTATATTAATAGCATTTCAATTTGTATGAGCAAAAAAACTCAAAAAAGCGAAAATATACACATTTAATATGTTTACTGCCTGATATTGGGCTACCGTGGTGGTGCTTTGAACGTGTTTTTTGCAGTGATAAACCAATATTAAGTCTGTTCGAACAACAATAATACCAATAATAATATTATTATTAATAGTAATCAGAATAATAACAATAATAATAATAATTATTATTATGCATGTCACAGCATGTCTTTTATCCTAACTGCTCTCTGCAGATGGCCCCGCCCCTCTGTTATTCTGCTGGAGGTTTCTTCCTGTTAAAAGGGAGTTTTTCCTTCCCACTGTCACCAACGTGCTTGCTCATAGGGGGTCATATGATTGTTGGATTTTTCATCTGTATGTATTATTGTAGGATCCACATTACAATATTGATTGATTGGTAATTTATTTCAATATGTGAACAATATACAAGTACATTTAGAAAAGAAAATAAGAAAAGAAAAGAAAAAAAGCACCTTGGGGCAACTATTGCTGTGATTTGGTGCTGTATAAATAACACTGAATTGAATTCAAAATTTAATTAATATCACTACTACAACTAATAATAATATTAAAGAACAATAATTGCTTGTGACTTCTTAATGTTTGTAAACACAATTTAAAAATACATAATAAAATGCAACAGAGTCATATAACAGGTTGGGAGGATGAGAGTTTTAGACGTGACTGATTATTTGGTGAAACTGTGATGTTTTCCTCACCTTCTGTGTTGAGCTCATTGTTTCCTCTGTAGTGACTCAGCTGAGTCCAGATGGCTGAAAATGTTCCTCTGCTGCTCCGTCAGACTCTTCTCCTCCTGCTGATCAGCTGGGACACAAAACAGATCTTTGTTAGGCTCCACACTGCACTGAAGAGTCAAAGTGTCTCATATGTTCATCTGACAACACAAACTACAAATTTCACTCTAATTGCTTGTAGAAATCTTGTGAGACGTGTTGTGCTGCAAAGTGAGGAAACTCTCTCACTCACTTATACTTCAGGAGGAACTTTGTGACATTGGCTCTAATATTCTAAGCAGCCCTTTACTATGACAGGGCCAGAAAGTCCTATTTGAAGGTTTGGGAGAAGGACCATGTTAAAGGTGGATTGGGGTTTATACACTTTGTTATGATACAGGTAAGGCTGTAAGCACATCTGTGGGAGATCTACACGACACCACCCTCAGCGTAGTCCAGTAGATCTCAAAGAGGAAGCACTTCGATATACAGTTTTATATGTCAGGGTTCACGCCCCTTCACGCGTAAGCAGATAACATAACATGCGCGGCAGTTGTCTGCAACTCCTTTTATATTATTGATGTTTGTTCCTCACTAACGGTTTCGACACTCTCTCACCTCCATCTCTTTCCTGTTTCTCGTTGTGAGGCCCCATGATCGCATATGACCCATCCTGAGTACATCCTGTTCTAATCTGCACAGGCACGTATGCAGTTACAAGCAAAACACTACTTTAAATGTCTTCCAGTTTAAACCTTCTATAACCTCTTGATTAATATGGCACTTATTTAAAATTACAACATTTATATTTCCCACAGTACTCGTGGTCATTGATCAGTGGTTTCAGAGCTTTCCTTCCTGCTTTGAGTGCAGCTGTGTTTGACACAGGAAGACATTTTTACATTCTTCACGATTATACTTTATTCTTTTTGGGGGAAGTGCAGCTTTAAACCTTCACATGATTCAAGTCAACCCAACAAATCAATCTGAACGATCACAGGTGGGAAAAACTTATGTAGACAAAGTGAAATCAAACCCAACATTCAATCCACAACATGATTAAAAACACGATTCTTCCAAATCACCAAGAGCTGCACATTAACCACCACAATATATTTTTATTCTCTGTGCTTTCAAATATGAACACTGTTTACTTTCATCTCTGTTTCATTAGTTTTTGTTAACATCTTCCTGTGCATCACTTTACAGCAGCCAGACTCATTATAATGACACTTTGTAGAAGTTCACTTCCTCTCATGTGTTCATCCACAGCAGCTGGACAATAAAGTTTATTGTGACCCTGATACTGCAGCAGATCGCTCTCATCCATTTCCTGTTATCACTTCAAATAGAAATGAGGCTGTAGAGGTTTGGTGCATGCAGGAAAACAGCTGCAGGGACAATGAAAAGACTTTTCTGCTCCAACTTCTCCCAGCATGCTGAGCTAATGATTAGTTGGTGTTTTTCTCCAAACACTCTCACTCTTCTCTCAACGTGTTCACAATAAACTGTGAACAGACACCGAGGAGAGCAGCAGAAGACCTCATTCAGGAGCTAAACTCAACATGAACTGAACTCACAGTAAAGTTAGCTCGGTGCTTACCTTTAGATGAGCCCACAAACCGAGAGAAACTCCGTGATGAAGCTGGAACTCTTTCCAAACAGGAAACAGATCAGGGAGCAGAGACCCACGTGGTTCACGCTGATCTCAGCTACGATCCAGGAGACAAGGGTGGGCAGATCGATGCAGATATCGATCCAAACGTCGGTTTAGTTTGTTTTATCATCCAAATTCACTATTTTACTCGCTTAGGAATAAACGGTAGCTCCGTCTGCGTTGTCACTACCCGATCCGTACCGTAAACCCGATCGGTACCCCGCATGCGCGAAAGGTGTCTACTTCCGGTCGAAGCGTTTTACGATATTTACGGTTCAGAGTATCTGTAAAGATGTTAAGAATGATAAGTATCTCTTAATTTTTTCCATTAATGAAGCATTTCAATATAATGTAGACAAAAACAAAAAACAAAAAGATAGTAACGGATCAGGACTCCCCGATCCGTACTGCACATGTGCAGATTTTCTTCTTCTTCTGTTCGATTTAATGGCAGTTTACTCCCCAGTCTACTAATAAATCCCCACCTGCTGACCAAACGAATGAACCGTATTGTAATCTGAAGCAGCGTCATTACAAATGCATGCTTAATTTGATTTAGTGATAGTCGAGTGTGTTTATGCTTGTCTGTGTGAAGAGGATTGTTGGCATAGTGATGATGATGTCCGCTATCACTGTCAGTTGTCAGTAAACACTTAATCTGGCTGATGAATCTTTACGTGACACATTACTAAGTCAGTATTATTAAGTCTGTAATTCGTTGGGTGAGTGCTGAGAGTTTGTATATGTGTGCATGAGGGTGGGAATGCATGTTTGTGTCTGTGTGTGCCTGTTTGTCTGTGTCTATATGTCAGGTCGGGTCTTAGACTCCACCTCTCTGGGAACTCCAAGGCCCTCCAAAGTGTGGCGGCCTATCTCCCCTCACCACACTCCCTGCCGGTGACTGATGCCCTCAGGGGTTGGTGCATTGGTGGTTCTTGGTGTCCGGGGCTGGGCGCTCAGGAATGTACCAGCTCACTCCCGGTGGCTACTTGGCGGGGCCTGGCACCTGTTTCTCGGTCAGGCCTCCGGGGTGCGGGGGGCCCTCGGGCCTCCGGCCTCTGGGCCTGCGGCTCGGTTCCCTATGGCACAGCTGGCTGCAGGCAGGACAGGCGAGCACGCCGGTGCAGAATACATCTATCCTAGGTGTTATGCCTGGATTGAGCGAAACATAACTATAAATCTGCTTGTAGAACAGTTTGATCACTTTGCAAAATTTGTTTCCAAATCCAAAAAGTTCTAAAGATCTAAATAAAAAATTATTGCCTATTGAATCAAATGCTTTAAAAAAAGTCAATAAATAATATTAAACTTTCTGAATTAATAAAGGATCGGTAGTCAATCATATCTAATATTAATCTTATGTTATTATGAATCTGCCTTCCTTTAATAAACGCTGATTGGCACTCATCAATTAATTTGTTTAAGACGCTCTTAATCCTATTTGCATATACTAAGGCTAATAATTTGTAATCGTTACATAAAAGTGTTATGGGTCTCCAATTGTCTAGCACTTGTAAATTTTTGTTTGGTTTGGCCAATAAGGTTATTAATCCTGTTTTCATTGTTGGGGATAGTTCTTCATTTTTTAAACAATCCAAAAAGCCATTAAATAACAAATCTTTAATGTCTTGCCTAAAGGTTTTATAAAATTCAATCGTTAGACCGTCAATTCCAGGCGATTTTCCATTTTTCATTTGGATTCAGATATATTCAAATCTTCTTCTAACCATATTTTATCATACTCTTCCAATTTTTTTTACCTGGTCTTTAATCATATCAAAAAAGATGTCTGCATTCTCTTTTTCGGTTATTGGTTTATACAGATTACTATAGAATATGTTAATTTCCTCACTAATTTGGTTTGGTTCCTCTATCATAGCGCCATCCTTACTCAATTTAGTTATTTTTTTTCTTTGTTTGTCTACGCTTGTCTAGACTATTTTCAATTCAATTCAATTTTATTTATATAGCGCCAAATCACAACAAAAGTCGCCTCAAGGCACTTCATAGATACAGAGAAAAACCCAACAATCATATGACCCCCTATGAGCAAGCACTTTGGCGACAGTGGGAAGGAAAAACTCCCTTTTAACAGGAAGAAACCTCTAGCAGAACCAGGCTCAGGGAGGGGCGGCCATCTGCTGCGACCGGTTGGGGTGAGAGAAGGAAGACAGGATAAAAGACATGCTGTGGAAGAGAGACAGAGGTTAATAACAGATATGATTCAGTGCAGAGAGGTCTGTTAATACATAATGAGTGAGAAAGGTGACTGGAAAGGAAAAACTCAATGCATCATGGGAATCCCCCGGCAGCCTACATCTATTGCAGCATAACTAAGGGAGGATTCAGGGTCACCTGGTCAGCCCTAACTATATGCTTTAGCAAAAAGGAAAGTTTTAAGCCTAATCTTGAAAGTAGAGATAGTGTCTGTCTCCCGAATCCAAACTGGAAGCTGGTTCCACAGAAGAGGGGCCTGAAAACTGAAGGCTCTCCCTCCCATTCTACTTTTAAATACTCTAGGAGCAACAAGTAGGCCTGCAGAGCGGGAGCGAAGTGCTCTAATAGGGTGATATGGTACTACAAGGTCATTAAGATAAGATGGGGCCTGATTATTTAAGACCTTGTATGTGAGGAGCAGGATTTTGAATTCAATTCTGGATTTAACAGGAAGCCAATGAAGGGAAGCCAAAACAGGAGAAATATGCTCTCTCTTTCTAGTCCCTGTCAGTACTCTTGCTGCAGCATTTTGGATTAGCTGAAGGCTTTTCAGTGAGTTTTTTGGACATCCTGATAATAATGAATTGCAGTAGTCCAGCCTGGAAGTAATAAATGCATGAACTAGTTTTTCAGCGTCACTCTGAGACAGGATATTTCTAATTTTAGAGATGTTGCGCAAATGGAAGAACGCAGTCTTACATATTTGTTTAATATGTGTGTTGAAGGACATATCCTGGTCAAAAATGACTCCAAGGTTCCTCACAGTGTTACTGGAGGCCAGGGTAATGCCATCCAGAGTAAGAATCTGGTTAGATACCATATTTCTAAGCTTTTCAGCGCCGAGTACAATGACCTCAGTTTTATCTGAGTTAAGAAGCAGAAAGTTAGCGGCCATCCAGGTCTTTATGTCTTTAAGACATTCCTGCAGATTTCCAATCGCTACTAAATATCAGAGCCACTGTTGTAGAGCAATCCCGACTGGCCCAAGGACGTGAAGATTTTCATATCCCATCTGTGTTCGAGACTGTACCACTGTTCCTCCGGTGCGATCCACAATGCCATCCCACCAGGAAGAAATGTCAAAGAAGGCGAGGGAAACGGGGCAGTGTATTGGTAAAATTCAAAAATTGCATGGCTGTTTCACCGACAGCTAATTCTTACGCTCTCCTGAACAAATTTGCCCCGGATATCAAGTTGTTCATCTCCGGGCGATCCCTGGAATTGGTGCACCTATTGGAATTGGCCAGCAACCCTGTGTTAGCTAGATTGGCTGTGGTTAATGCGAGGTGCTAAAAAAGATAAAACTTTTATTTTGAACGACTTCTTCACCACTCGTCGTTTTAATTTTCTTCTGGTGACGGAAACTTGGCTAAACTTGGGTGAGTTAAGCTCGCTTTCGGAAGTTGTCCCTCCAGGCTGTGAATATCTGAAGTCGCCATAGACCACTGGCCAGGCTGGAGGGCTCGCCATAGTTAATAAAACTATTTCAACTGTCAGCATTGGAATGGTTTCAATCTTACCTGTCTAACCAAAGTTCTTCTGCTAGATTAGGGAACAAAACAAAGGCCTCCGGTGGGAGCTCCGTTTACATTCCCTTTATGTTACAACAAAAAATAACATTAAAACAGCGACGGTCAGAAAACTGTTGCTCCACGTCCTGCTTGCTTACCTAACCTTTTACCCACACCCCTCCGCATGTGGGCCAAATACACACCCCCTTTACGACATCTATCAACACTTTACAACAACGACAGACTAACAAAGCAGGATTAATTTATGGAGCACAGACTATTACATTACAACATAAAATGTTCAAGATTATAATAGAAACTTAAAGATTATGACAAATACTTAAATATGGCATGATGTAACTGAGTAAAATATTGGCCTGGACTTGGCTCCAACACTCTCTATGCGCTCAATTTTTAAAAAAAAATACCTGGCATCTCACACCATTGTTATGCAGACAACTCACAGATTTACCTGCCACTGAAACATAAATCTGTGAGTCCTTTGAAGGGATTGCTGGATTGTTTGGAGGATGTTAAGGCGTGGATGGCTTTAAACCTTCTCAGCTTAAATGAACAGAAAACAGAGTGTTTGGTCCCTGTGACCACTATGACTTTGGGCCCTTAGGAATTCATTTTGAAAAAGCCCTTGCGAGGAAGCCAGGAGTGAGTTTTGATAGTAATCTAACATTTGATAAACATATTAATGCCGTCATCAAGACCAGTTTCTTTCATCTTCAGCTACTTGCAAAGTGAAGCCATTTCTCTGTTTTACAGACTTTGAGATAGCTATCCATGCCTTCATTTCATCTCACCTCGACTTATGTAATAGTCTTTACTCTGGTGTTAATCTGTCATCAGCTAGCCGACTGCAGCTAGTCCAAATGCTGCAGCACAGTTACTAGCTGGCACATGTAACTACTTTGAACACCGGCGCCCCCGTGCGTGGCATCCTGTTAAAGCAGCTCCGCTCATTCTCAGCTTCTTTCTTATCTCCTCTTTACTTTTGCCAATTTTTTTTGTATCTAAAGTTTCAGCTGTTAGATTCTGCAGTCATGGACTACCGTTTTGTGCTAGTCTTGGTTGTCTTTCTCTGTTTTTTTTTTTTTCAACTTTTCTTGGCTGTGTTTGGGAACCCGGCACAAGGATCCTTTGTTTAGTGTAGGTATCAGCTGTTACCGCTGCGTCCCGCAGCAGAGCTGCCGGTGTTCCAGATCTACTGGCGTTTAGATTAACTGGATTTGGTCGAACAGATATGTGGCAGACTTGCGTTTCAGGAGCTGCTACCGACAAACCAGCAAAAAAACGCCAAATGTGTCATCTGTGACACTTGTGAGGTTATCTCAAACACACTCCGTCAGTCTTGATGCTGTTGAACAACAAAATGTTTAAAAATGTGGCGAGTTTACCTGGTGATATCCTCATGCGTGACGCGATTGCGAAAACAGCAAACAATTAACACCACGCCGATGTTGTTCACAGGACAGCAAGAGTAAATGATCGGGAGACTCTTGTCGTCGTTATCGTTCCCCTCGTAAGTTTTATTTCTCCGGTTTCAGCGTTTTTGCTTCACAACTACAGCGTGCAGTTTACTTTGTGTGTACTAACATGGACTCGAGTCAACCTGCGCCACCTCTGGCCAAGCAACCTACAGCCAGATCAACTTGTGACACACATCTGCAGCACGTTTGAATTTGTTTCATGCACAACACATTTGTACCTTTCAATTGTGTCTGTTTGTGCGTCATCACCGACAGAGGTGAACATTCAGGATGAGGGGAGATACCAGTGCCACATCAGCACCATCAGTGAAATGTTCATCATCCTGAATGTGGACGGTAACAAAACTCTTTAAAAAGAGAGGAAAGACTAAAGCTGCCACATTTACAACCTACGCAAGAAATTGAACCACAAACAACATCTTGAACCCGTATTATTAACTAAATAATTATAATAGTCTGAGTTGTTACTACAATACTTAATCAGTGATGTGATTATTCAGCATTGTCATTCCCAAATCATATGACCTCTGACCTTTGACTTATACTTGTTAAAGTGTGTCAGAGGAATTCAGCTGAGAGCCAAAGGGACTTTCTGAGGTTTGAAGCCCCGAGGCCTGTCTGTGACACCAGGACTGATCCAGAGTCATTTTTATAACACTTCAAATACATAAAGATTACATGAAATGTTTACAAGTCTGTAAAGTTAATCTCCAACAAGTAGGACAAAGGATCACCTGCAGCTCAGACGGGATCTACCCTCAACCTGAGATCACCTGGTCCACCAGCCCTTCATCCAGCATCACCACCAACAACACAACAGCCCATCAGACTGAGCAGCAGCTTTACAGCATCAGCAGTTCTCTGATACTTCCAAACAGTGACATGGATCTATATTACATCTGTGCAGTCAGCACTCGCAGAAACAGGAAGAGAGCAACCTTCAGAAAAAGAGATTATACATCCATCCAGTGGAACATTTTCATCAGATCTTTACAGGAGATTCGATCTGAACTCTGTGGAGCCTGATCTCAAGGGTTTTAAGTCTGACACTGAAACCAGAGGATCTTTCTGCCTCTTCAGATTCACTGTGATGGGAGTGATTTCAGCCCTGAGTGATCACGCTGATGTTTGCACAGAGCAGATAATGAGGTGAATGTTTGGGCACATTGGTAACAGTGAAACAGTTTATTAGTAACGTGGGATCGTTTGTGTTTGGAGTATGAACTGAGATTCCTGAAGCTCTTGTCACACTGGTCACAGCTGTAGTTTCCTTCCATGTGTGTACGTTCATGATAGTTACGACCATTTGATTGTGAGAAGCTTTTGTCACAGTGTCTGCACTTGTATGGTTTCCCTCCTGTGTGGCCTTGTTTGTGTGTTTTAAGCTGACTTGCAGTGGTGAAGGATGACCCACACTGTTCACAGAGGTGCTTTTTAACCCCACTGTGAATCAGTTCATGTCGTTTTAACTCATTTGGTGTGGTGAAGCTTCTCCCACATTCTTTGCAGTATTTCAGTTTGTCTCTACTGTGTCTACGTTGATGTGTTTTTAGGGTTTCTTTCCAATTGAAAGTTTTTCCACAAAAGTCACAACAAAAGTCTTTCCCATCACCACAGTGATGACAGGGTTGAGAACTGGATCCATCTGTGTCGCTCTGCTTCTAAACAAAGACACAAAGACAGTGTAAGTCAGTCCTTCAACATTTTTATCCTGAACGTCGCCTGAAATAAAGAGCATCTCTGCAGACGTCCAATTACATTTTACTGTTTCAGTTAACACAGATAAAAATATAAATACATACCTCACAGTAGCTGCACTTGTAGAGTCTCTTTCTGGTGTGGATCTGTTGGTGTAGTCTCAGGTAACGTGGAGATTTAAAAGTCTTCTCACACAGGTCACATTTATAAGGTCGTTCCTCAGTATGGTTAAACATGTGTTGTTGTAACTGTGTGTCTGTTATAAACTCTTTGCCACACTGATCACAGCAGTACAAAACATGTCTGGTGTGAATGCGTAGGTGGGTTATTTCGGCTCCCTATTTAGCTGAAAGCTTTTCCACAGATGTCACAGCTGTATGCCTTAATTCCAGAGTGGGTAACCAGATGACTCTTTAAGTGGCTACGTTGACTAAAAGCTCTGCCACACTGATCACAGCTGTACGCTTTAACTCCACTGTGGATGAGTTGGTGTTGTTTTAGGGAATCCTTCAAGGAAAAAGTCTTTCCACACAAGTCACAGCTGAACAGTTTCTCTCCAGTGTGGATGACCTGATGACGTTTTAGTGAATCCTTCAAAGTAAACTCCTTCCCACACTCGTCACAGCTGTATTTTTTCTCTCTCTTTCTTCTGTGAGGTTTGTCGGCCTCCTGAGAGCGCTGACTTCTCGCTCCATGTTGGTCCTGCAGTGACAGAGATACAAACAGAGGCAGTGAGTGAAATGCAGTCGTGGAACAAACAGAACCTTCAAACTCCCTCCATTAACACTAGTTTTAAACCTGAAGGTGGAGTGTGGCACCAAACACCTTAAAGGTCTCTTATCCCCACCTGCTGGTAGTAGAAACACATTACATCCAACCTGGTGTTAAAAATAATTCATGACTGTTCAAACACTCTAAAATCATGCCCATCCCTCCTGCTGTACACTAATATTAAGACTAGCATGCTAACACACTCAGAAAAGTAATAAATGTTTACCAGGTCTATACTTTTTTATATTTCCCGTTGCTGTTTCCTATTAGATATTTTTTTTATAATTTTCTAAATTATTAAATCCAATGTAACAGTTACTAGCTTGGTTGAGTGAAGGAGAACGTCAGAGTCTGATTGTAACCTGAGGAATTTTTTACTTTTAGTCCCTACATCCCTACATATCACATACATATCTGTATTTTCTACAACTTACATTTACAAAACAGGCTTTTTACTTTTGGTTTAAGGCATTTGCGGGGAGATATTTCATCACTGCAGGCATCAAAAATCAAACCGATCTGAGCCTAAACAGTAACACATGAAAGCTAAGATGAAGATGAAAGAGGCAAAACTGTGTGACATAGTCAGGGGTTAAAATGGGCTGGTGGGTCCCCCCCCCCCCCACTTGCACAGCACTAAACAACTACAGGTGCTCATAAGGCAGCTGTTGTTGTGACACTGAATTCAATTGAAAATGTAATTAATACTACTAATAATAATAAAGAATAATAATTGCTTGTGACTTCTTAATGTTTGTAAATATAATTGAAAAATACATAGTATATAATAAAATACAACACAGTCATATAACAGGTTGGGAGTACGAGAGTTTTAGACGTGACTGATTATTTGGTGAAACTGTGATATTTTCCTCACCTTCTGTGTTGAGCTCATTGTTTCCTCTGTAGTGACTCAGCTGAGTCCAGATGGCTGAAAATGTTCCTCTGCTGCTCCGTCAGACTCTTCTCCTCCTGCTGATCAGCTGGGACACAAAACAGATCTTTGTTAGGCTCCACACTGCACTGAAGAGTCAAAGTGTCTCATATGTTCATCTGACAACACAAAGTACAAATTTCACTCTGATTGCTTGTAGAAATCTTGTGAGACGTGTTGTGCTGCAAAGTGAGGAAACTCTCTCACTCACTTATACTTCAGGAGGAACTTTGTGACATTGGCTCTAATATTCTAAGCAGCCCTTTACTATGACAGGGCCAGAAAGTCCTATTTGAAGGTTTGGGAGAAGGACCATGTTAAAGGTGGATTGGGGTTTTTACACTTTGTTATGATACAGGTAAGGCTGTAAGAGCCTGAGAAGGTGTCCTGAATGAACCTCTAAAACCAGTTTTCAGCTAACGACTCTGCTTCAGTCTGGAAAACAGCAACTACAAGTTTAAAGACTCCATCAACAGGGATGATGCTCCAGGGATCTGTTGAAGATGCGAGTAAAGATGGGAGCCAGCTGTTCAGCACAGGTTTTGAGGCAGGAGGGTGAGACACCGTCTGGTCCGGGGGCTTTTCTGAGCTTCTGTTTCTGAAATAGTTGGCTCACATCCTCAGTGTGTATTCTGAGTTTCAGGGAGGAGGGGAGGGGGGGGGGGGGGTGAGAGGTGTGATGGAGGTCGATAAGTCTGGATTGGAGAGGGTGGTGGTGGTCTTTGATATTTGCATAATGGCTGAAAAGAGCACCACTGAAGGAACAAAGGGCTGGGAGGTCAGTTATTTGAGCATTAATATGCAAAATCAGTGGTTTCAGTGCTTTCCTTCCTGCTTTGACTGCAGCTGTGTTTGACACAAGAAGACATTATTACATTCTTCACGATTATACTTTATTCTTTTTGGGGGAAGTGCAGCTTTAAACCTTCACATGATTCAAGTCAACCCAACAAATCAGTCTGAACGATCACAGATGGGAAAAACTTCTGTAGACAAAATGAAATAAAACCCAACATTCAATCCACAACATGATTAAAAACATGATTCTCCCAAATCACCAAGAGCTGCACATTAACCACCACAATATATTTTTATTCTCTGTGCTTTCAAATATGAACACTGTTTACTTTCATCTCTGTTTCATTAGTTTTTGTTAACATCTTCCTGTGCATCACTTTACAGCAGCCAGACTCATTAAAATGACACTTTGTAGGAGTTCACTTCCTCTCATGTGTTCATCCACAGCAGCTGGACAATAAAGTTTATTGTGACCCTGACACTGCAGCAGATCGCTCTCATCCATTTCCTGTTATCACTTCAAATAGAAATGAGGCTGTAGAGGTTTGGTGCATGCAGGAAAACAGCTGCAGGGACAATGAAAAAACTTTTCTGCTCCAACTTCTCCCAGCATGCTGAGCTAATGATTAGTTGGTGTTTTTCTCCAAACACTCTCTCACTCTTCTCTCAACATGTTCACAATAAACTGTGAACATGTAACGCTTCCAGCCCTTCAAAAATCACAGACGCTCAGAAAGGTTGGCTTTTCACGATTTATTCCTGCAGAAGACATAAAACACACTCAACAGGTGTCTTCTGATGGTACTAGCAATTGTAGCTCCCTCACAGTGCAAGCGCGCGCTGTCTCGACAGACTTACAATTAACTTTTTAATGAAGAAAAGATGGAAAATAATAATTTCTCCCATTTTTCAGTCTGTCACACTGAACTTGTATACAAAAAAGAAATCTTATGACTAATAAAATACATTTCACAATCGTATAAAACAAAATAACAGGATAACAGAAGTCTCAGTAAACAGTATCACCGGCTAAACATTGCCCTCTAGTGAAAAATTAACGGTAGCGCACTACATTTTTACTTGCTTGTGCTTTACAGACAAGATGACTGTTAACGGCTCACATACCTCCAGAAGACATAAAACACACTCAACAGGTGTCTTCTGATGGTACTAGCAATTGTAGCTCCTACAATGTAAAACAACATCACAAAAAGCACAGAAAAACAGTAAATCAAACACATTTCCTGCTATGCGCAGCAACCACTAGGGGGCTGACAAAAGCTTACTGCCAAAGAGCATAAATATGGAAGAAACACTGTTTAACAGCAACCAGCCTTTGTTTCGGTTACACAGAAACTTTCTAATATCAATATGAACCTATATACATCGACATGTACAACTTATGTATCAACATTCACATCAGAAACCATAAAAATGCCAGAGCCTTTCATTACAGAACTTACCCTCACAGTGCAAGCGCGCGCTGTGAGGATGGAAGCCTTAGCAGCTTCTAAACGTTAGAGTGAGATCCGGTTTCTGGGTTTTCAAAATAAAACATAATAAAAAAAATGATAAAATTCACACTTAAAATAAGAATTAAGAACAGGTAAGTGCACGTTTTTCTGGTGTATTTTTAACTCCGTTACAAACAGACAGCAGCAGAAGACCTCATTAAGGAGCTAAACTCAACACGAACTGAACTCACAGTAAAGTTAGCTCGGTGCTTACCTTTAGATGAGCCCACAAACCGAGAGAAACTCCGTGATGAAGCTGGAACTCTTTCCAAACACAGGAAACAGATCAGGGAGCAGAGACCCACGTGGTTCACGCTGATCTCAGCTTCGATCCAGGAGACAAGGGTGGGCAGATCGATGCAGATATCGATCCAAACGTTGGTACTTTTTTTTTTTTTCTTTGAATGAAAAAGCAACTCTCTGTGCAAACGCCTCCTCTCGTGGAGCGTCCTCACTTTGCTCCGCCCTCTTCTTCTTCTTTATATCGTTTATTGGTGGTTGTCAAACAACAACATGGTGCATTACCGCCGCCAACTGGTGTGGAGTGTGAACTAGAACATCGACCCTCACATCCTCCCAAACAATTTACTCTCTTTTAAAAACTGGTATAATTCCTGATAACTTTCACTTCTTGAGTCCTTTTGCAGTAAATCAATAAGATCCAGTTTCATTTTTATGTTACTGAGGTTTTGGATCAGTTACCTTCTCACAGTGTAATATAACATGTCCTATAGTTTCCTCTTTTTTGAATGATTTGAATGGAGGTTATAATCCACCATCACTGAACTGAAACAAATATCTAAGTAGGAAGTCATCAGTTCAGTTTCTGATCAATTTCAGGGTATTTTATTGTACTGGCGAAGTTGTTTTGATGATTTTAGGTTTCCTTCGTGGTTATATTAATGTTATGAAATTGTATTTTATTTTTTATTAATTCATGTATGTATTTCCTTTTATATATAGCACTAATTTACAATGGGAGTTTCCAAGTTGTGTTATTGCAGGGTAAATGTTATTTAGAGATTTGTAAACATATTCCAATAATATCTTTTAACAGGAGTGACTGATTTTAAAAATGGGATTCTTTATGTCTGTGTAATATTTCATTAATCTCTGTTATTCTGTTATTTCTCTCCATACTCAACCTTGTTTTTGTTTTCCCTATAAAACACAGTTATACATCACATATTATAAATCTGACTTTGATAAATATTTAGATCTTCACACATTTCAGGGTCCAAGTGTGAGTTGACTGAAGTGTTTGTTTTTATCCCCACAACTTCCTAAACATTTTTACTGTAATGCATAAACAGAAACGAAAAATCTAAAACATGATATATGCATTACTATCTTCAGCCTCTAGGGGTCATTTTTGTTCAGGAAGTACATTCTCCTCCGATAAGCAGCTAAAAGCACTTCTCTAACCAAAGGCTGTAAATAGACAACATAAAAGTTTAGAAACAATAAAACAGAACAGATTCACAGAAGCCACAGTGATGTTAAACATACACCACTGACAGAAAACATTACAGGTGAGTTTCAAAAACAATAACACTAATACAGGGTTAAAGTTTATGAAACTGATGAAAGATTTTATTACCTTTTAAAATACTAGTACTATTTGAAATACAAAACCTGAGAAACACAGAGGAAAGGCTGCTGAACACAGATGCACAGCAGGTGAGGAGGAGCTCGATGGAAATTAGCAAATAATGCTTGAACACAAATTTTGTTTTGCTGGAAAACTGAACAACCCAGCGCATTCAGGAGTTCGAGAACACAGAGCACACAGTCAACACTGAACTCGAGTCTTTACAGTGAGAAAACTCCCACTTTGGAACTAAAAGAACAAAAATGCTTGATTCATTATAATCTCCTTTATTTCCTTTATATTTCAAAATATCAGCTAAAGAGAATAAATATATCTATTTTTCTTTTTCTTTTAGCAACATAGTGCTTTTTTTTCAATATCTTTTAAAAGCCAGGTCAAGGCTCCAAAAGCCCAAAGGCGATATAAGGGTGGCGGCTCACAACAGTTTTTGTTTGCTACATGGATCATTTTATTTCAGCTGGGTGTTTTTCCTTTTGTTATATTTCTTTAAGAGTTCAAAATGTGTTAATTACATAAATAAAATGTAATTTTCTCTGTAGCACTTCATGGATTTCATAAGCAACACACCTTATTTGTTCACACAAAGCATAAAAGTAAAAAACAATATATACAGTGTTATCTTCATTTTAGATGTTAAAAAGTATTTGCGGCTCCCAGTGTTTTCTTTTGTGTAGAAACCGGGTCCAAATGGCTCTTTGGGTATTAAAAGATTGCTGACCCCTGGTCAAGACTTAATTAATTACTTTCTTGAGCCTTGCAATTAGACCCTTTTCACCAGCCTCAGCTTATAGATAATGCGAATCACTCAGGACTCGCTCACCTCCTCCCTCCTTGCTTACAGCTTCTTCTTCTTCTTGGCTGGCAACCAATGTTAAGGCGCATTACCGCCCCCTGGCTCACAGCTCAGTGGACATTTAGAAAAAAAAAAGTACACACACACACACATATATATATATATATATATATTTGAGACATTTAAGGAAAATAAAAATAAACAAAATAAATATTCCTTTTAGAAATTTTTTTGCTCTTTTTTGCTCTATAAAATAGTTGTTTTCTTATGGAATCACTCATCTTAGCAGTAGGATAGACATAAAAAAAGAGAAACAAATTAAGTTTGAGTGAAAATGTAAATTTTTTCCACTCTATGGTCAACTGACTTAGTGAATCAAATGACTCAAAGAACCCGATTCACTTTAGTGAGTGACTCATTAAAACTCGATTCAGTAAAAGGAATCGAATTTACCATCACAATTGCTCACTTGCTTTGCTCGACTGAGCGGACTTCCTGTTCAATAGGGTTATGGTTAGGGTTAGTTGTTTTTTGTTTTTTTTCAAAATAGAGGCGTTTCTAAAGTGCATTACTTGGAGCAACCACAGAGGATGCTGTAAACACATAATGAATAACAACTGACTGAGAATGATATTTTAGTGATACATTTTACAACTTTTAGTGATAACAGAACAGTGTCAATAATTAATTAATTACATGTGTCATAAATATTTATGTAATTAATTATTGCCACATTTAATTAATTCGTTATGGCAGTTCCATAAGATTCAAGAATTACATGATTTCTGTAAAATATATAAATATTATATATATAATAATAAACAGAAAGAAGTTGTGACAACAAAATCTCAGCAAGCTATCTACTGGAGTGGTAGGTCCCTGAACGTGTTCCACTTACATTTTGTTAATTTGGTGGAGGTGTGGACTTGTGGACATGTGGTGGACTCGGCCACTGTTTGCTGATATATCTTAAGGGGTGTCGCCAACTTGTAAACAGGTAACTGAACAACACATATGAAGCCATGTGGGAGGAATATTCCTGCTGTGGTCAGTCGTTCAGTGTAGGGGATGTCCTGTTTTCATCCTGTCTCCCACTTACAATTAGAGATGGGCAGTAACGCGTAATCCGATTACTTTTTTCAAGTAACGAGTAAAGTAAGGGATTACTATTGCAAAAACGGTAATTAGATTTCCGTTACTTTCCCGTAGGAACGCTGCGTTACTGCGTTACTAAAACTTTGATTTTTTGTGAGGATGTCTCATGACAGTGACGTAAGCAAGTGCGACGTTTGTGACAACAGCTGTGTGCAGATCAACAATGGATCATATATCGAGTGCTGCGAGAGTATGAGCATGCAGCGTTTAAAGTGTGGAAGTACTGACCTTACTTTGAGTTTGATTCCATAAAAAGTGACAAAAACATTTGTGTCCGTTGTGCGTGGGAAGAAAACTTCTTTTTACAGCGGAAAAAAAACCCCTAAACTTCCAAGCAAGCACCGAGTGCGCTACCACGTTATTGGAAATTCACAGAGAAACTCGCGGATTCTTTCACTGACCGCTGCGGCACACCTGCACCAGGGTAAACCTCCGCCTACCCCACTCCTGCTTTACAGGTGAAAATAGAGCAACAGGACTGCTGAGTCTTTAATTTTATTTATTTTCTGCTTTCGTTTTACTTGCATCTATTTGAAAGACTGAGTGTAAAAACAAAAACTATTTTATTTTATGTGCTGGAATGTGCAGAAAATAGGTTTAAATGTTCAACAAATTTCTTCAAGTCAGAGAATGTTGCATATAAATAAATTTTTGCTTGATGCATAAAGTTAAAACATTAAAACTAATAAAACAAGTTTTAAAAGGAGACTTTTCCATTTGATTACATTTTGTATGATGGATTATGCAGAAAAAGTAGAATTGGGCTAAAAGATCTATTGCTTTATCACCTATTCAGGTTGTAAATTGTGTTTTTAAAAAGTAACTAAGTAATTAATTACTTTTGAAAATAAGTAATCAGTAAAGTAACAGGATTACTTTTTGGGGGGAAGTAATCAGTAATTAGTTACTGATTACTTTTGTCAAGTAACTTGACCAACACTGCTTACAATCATACAGTTTTACAGTTTTAACCGTATTTCACGGCGGGGAGCACCACCGGCGTGTTCGTTAGAGCAGACCCAAAAACTGGAGGTTAAAGAATGGAAAACACAAACTTTGTACAAAAACCTCTTGTGTTTTTTTATTTTTAGCAGCCTCTTTTTTTTCTGCAAAATGATAACCAAGTTAGCCTTTTCTGTTGATACAACATAACTCCTTTGGTTGGAACCGGTGCTACACTGGCAGGGCTAGAGGCCAGGACTCCACTCTTCGGGTTCTTGGGGGATGTTGCTAACTCCATGTCCGATAACAGGCACCACATCCGCAGTAGATGAGCTCGGTGTGAGGTCTTGCAGCAAGCTATAAAATACGGTGCATTTTCTAGCTTTTACAAAAACGCTATGCATCACCAGGTGCTTCATCAGATGCTATGAAGGACAGCCAGACTTTTGAGTGCTTCGCCTTGGGCATTTTTAATCTTTAGCTCTCTGTTCGAGGGTGTTTTGGTACCATTCTTTATTCATGGCTGTGTTTTGGGGCAAAATTGTGAGCCCACTCCCTTGGATGAGAAGCAACCCCACACATGAATGGTCTCAGGTTGCTTTACTGTTGGCATGACACAGGACTAATGGTAGCGCTCACCTTTTCTTCTCTGCACAAGCCTTTTTCCAGATGCCCCAAACAATCGGAAAGAGGCTTCATCTGAGAATATGACTTTGCCCCAGTCCTCAGCAGTCCATTCACCATGTTTACATGATTTTTGATAAATTAAATCATGTTAACATGAAATGAACAGAAAAGGAAAATTTCTTTCTGACTTCTTTAGAAATATATATTTTTTGTTTTTTTTATTCTTAGATTTTTTCCAGCTCCAGTCCGTAAAGTTAATCTCCAACAAGTAGGACAAAGGATCACCTGAAGCTCAGACGGGATCAACCTGAGCTCACCTGGTCCACCAGCCCTTCAACCAGCATCACCAACAACAACACAACAGCCCATCAGACTGAGCAGCAGCTTTACAGCATCAGCAGTTCTCTGATACTTCCAAACAGTGACATGGATCTATATTACATCTGTGCAGTCAGCACTGGCAGAAACAGGAAGAGAGCAACCTTCAGAAAAAGAGATTATACATCCATCCATCCAGTGGAACATTTTAATCAGATGTTTACAGGAGATTAGATCTGAACTCTGTGGAGCCTGATCTCAAGGGTTTTAAGTCTGACACTGAAACCAGAGGATCTTTCTGTCTCTTCAGATTCACTGTGATCCAGTGATGGGAGTGATTTCAGCCCTGAGTGATCACGCTGATGTTTGCACAGAGCAGATAATGAAGTGAATGTTTGGGCACATTGGTAACAGTGAAACAGTTTATTAGTAACGTGGGATCGTTTGTGTTTGGAGTATGAACTGAGATTCCTGAAGCTCTTGTCACACTGGTCACAGCTGTAGTTTCCTTCCATGTGTGCACATTCATGAAAAATACGATTACCTGAATGTGAGAAGCTTTTGTCACAGTGTCTGCACTTGTATGGTTTCTCTCCTGTGTGGACTCGTTTGTGTGATTTAAGCCCACCTTTAGATGTGAAGGATGACCCACACTGATCACAGAGGTGCTTTTTAACCCCACTGTGAATCAGTTCATGGCGTTTTAACTCAGTTGGTGTGGTGAAGCTTCTCCCACATTCTTTGCAGTATTTCAGTTTGTCTCTACTGTGTCTACGTTGATGTCTTTTTAGGGAGGCTTGCCAACTGAAAGTTTTTCCACAGAGGTCACAACAAAAGTCTTTCCCACCACCACAGTGATGACAGGGTTGAGAACTGGATCCATCTGTGTCACTCTGCTTCTAAACAAAGACACAAAGACAGTGTAAGTCAGTCCTTCAACATTTTTATCCTGAACGTCGCCTGAAAGAAAGAGCATCTCTGCAGACGTCCAATTACATTTTACTGTTTCAGTTAACACAGATAAAGATAAAAATATAATTACATACCTCACAGTAGCTGCACTTGTAGAGTCTCTTTCTGGTATGGATCGGTTGGTGTTGTTTCAGGTGACGTGGAGATTTAAAAGTCTTCTCACAAAGGTCACATTCATAAGGTCGTTCCTCAGTGTGGGTAAACATGTGGCGTTGTAACTGCATGTTGGTTGTACACTGTCTGCCACACTGATCACAGCAGTACACATCATGTCCAGTGTGAATGCGTAGGTGTGTATTTCGGTTCCCTATCTGGCTGAAGGTTTTTCCACAAATCTCACAGCTGTGTGCCTTCATTCCAGAGTGGGTAACTAGATGCCTCTGTAAGTGGCTACTTTGAGTAAAAGCTCTGCCACACTGATCACAGCTGTACGCTTTAACTCCACTGTGGATGAGTTGGTGTTTTTTTAGGGAATCCTTCAAGGAAAAAGTCTTTCCACACAAGTCACAGCTGAACGGTTTCTCTCCAGTGTGGATGACCTGATGACGTTTTAGTGTAGACTTCTCAGCAAAATCCTTCCCACAATCATCACAGGTGTATGTTTTCTCTCCCTTTCTTCTGTGAGGTTTGTCGGCCTCCTGAGAGCACTGACTTCTTGCTCCATGTTGGTCCTGCAGTGACAGAGATACAAACAGAGGCAGTGAGTGAAATGCAGTCGTGGGACAAACTCAACCTTCAAACTCCCTCCATTAACACTAGTTTTAAACCTGAAGGTGGAGTGTGGCACCAAATACCTTAAAGGTCTCTGATCCCCACCTGCTGGTAGTAGAAACACATTACATCCAACCTGGTGCTAAAAACAAGTCATGACTGTTCAAACACTCTAAAATCATGGCCATTCAATTCAATTTATTTATATAGCGCCAAATCACAACAAAAGTCGCCTCAAGGCGCTTCATAGATACAGAGAAAAGCCCAACAATCATATGACCCCCTATGAGCAAGCACTTTGGCAACAGTGGGAACGAAAAACTCCCTTTTAACAGGAAAAACCCTCCGGCAGAACCAGGCTCAGGGAGGGGCGGCCATCTGCTGCGACCGGTTTGGGTGAGAGAAGGAAGACAGGATAAAAGACATGCTGTGGAAGAGAGACAGAGGTTAATAACAGATATGATTCAGTGCAGAGAGGTCTGTTAATACATAGTGAGCGAGAAAGGTGACTGGAAAGGAAAAACTCAGTGCATCATGGGAATCCCCCGGCAGCCTACATCTATTGCAGCATAACTAAGGGAGGATTCAGGGTCACCTGGTCCAGCCCTAACTATATGCTTTAGCAAAAAGGAAACTTTTAAGCCTAATCTTAAAAGTAGAGATAGTGTCTGTCTCCCGAATCCAAACTGGAAGCTGGTTCCACAGAAGAGGGGCCTGAAAACTGAAGGCTCTGCCTCCCATTCTACTTTTAAATACTCTAGGAAAAACAAGTAGGCCTGCAGAGCGGGAGCGAAGTGCTCTAATAGGGTGATATGGTACTACAAGGTCATTAAGATAAGATGGGGCCTGATTATTTAAGACCTTGTATGTGAGGAGCAGGATTTTGAATTCAATTCTGGATTTAACAGGAAGCCAATGAAGGGAAGCCAAAACAGGAGAAATATGCTCTCTCTTTCTAGTCCCTGTCAGTACTCTTGCTGCAGCATTTTGGATTAGCTGAAGGCTTTTCAGTGAGTTTTTGGACATCCTGATAATAATGAATTGCAGTAGTCCAGCCTGGAAGTAATAAATGCATGAACTAGCTTTTCAGCGTCACTCTGAGACAGGATATTTCTAATTTTAGAGATGTTGCGCAAATGGAAGAACGCAGTCTTACATATTTGTTTAATATGTGCGTTGAAGGACATATCCTGGTCAAAAATGACTCCAAGGTTCCTCACAGTGTTACTGGAGGCCAAGGTAATGCCATCCAGAGTAAGAATCTGGTTAGATACCATATTTCTAAGCTTTTCAGCGCCGAGTACAATGACCTCAGTTTTATCTGAATTAAGAAGCAGAAAGTTAGCGGCCATCCAGGTCTTAATGTCTTTAAGACATTCCTGCAGTTTAACTAATTGGTGTGTGTTATCTGGCTTCATGGACAGATAGAGCTGGGTGTCATCTGCATAGCAGTGAAAATGTATGCTATGTCTTCTAATGATGCTGCCTAGGGGAAGCATGTATAATGTAAACAGAATTGGTCCTAGCACTGAACCCTGTGGAACTCCATAATTAACCTCAGTGTGTGAAGAGGACTCTCCATTTACATGCACAAATTGGAGTCTATTAGACAGATATGATACAAACCATTGCAGTGCAGTACCTGTAATACCTACAGCATGTTCTAATCGCTCTAATAGGACATTATGGTCAACAGTATCGAATGCTGCACTAAGGTCAAGAAGGACAAGCACAGAGATGAGTCCACTGTCAGAGGCCATAAGAAGATCATTTGTAACCTTCACTAAAGCTGTTTCTGTGCTGTGATGAACTCTGAAACCTGACTGAAACTCTTCAAATAAACCATTCCTCTGCAGATGATCTGTTAGCTGTTTGACAACTACTCTTTCAAGGATTTCCCTCCCCCATCCCTCCTGCTGTACAAAAATATTAAGACTAGCATGCTAACACACTCAGAAAAGTAATAAATGTTTACCAGATCTATACTTTTTTTTATATTTCCGTTTGCTGTTTCCTATTAAATATTTTTATAGCGGTGCAACGAATCAAAAATAATTCATGACTGTTCAAACGTTTCACTGTAGAAAACATTGGATTCATTTTTGATTAAAGGCGATTAAATGTCATTCATTTTCAATCTATATTAATCGCATTTCAATTTGTATGAGCAAAAAAACTCAAATAAGGGAAACTATACACACTTAATGTGTTTACTGCCAGATATCGGGCTACCGTTGTGGTGCTTTGAACGTGTTTTTTGCAGTGATAAACCAATATTAAGTCTGTTCGAACAACAATAATACCAATAATAATAATATTATTAATAGTAATCAGAATAATAACAATAATAATAATAATAATGTACTTCCACAGCATGTCTTTTATCCTAAACGCTCTCTGCAGATGGCCCCGCCCCTCTGTTATTCTGCTGGACGTTTCATCCAGTTAAAAGGGAGTTTTTCCTTCCCACTGTCACCAATGTGCTTGCTCATAGGGGGTCATATGATTGTTGGGTTTTTCGTCTGTATGTATTATTGTAGGATCCACATTACAATATTGATTGATTGGTAATTTATTTCAACATGTGAACAATATACAAGTACATTTAGAAAAGAAAATGAGAAAAGAAAAGAAAATAAGGACCTTGGGGCAACTATTGTTGTGATTTGGTGCTGTATAAATAACACTGAATTGAATTGAAAATTTAATTAATAATTGCTTGTGACTTCTTAATGTTTGTAAACACAATTTAAAAATATATAATAATATATAACACAGTCATATAACAAGTTGGGAGTATGAGAGTTTTAGACGTGACTGATTATTTGGTGAAACTGTGATGTTTTCCTCACCTTCTGTGTTGAGCTCATTGTTTCCTCTGTAGTGACTCAGCTGAGTCCAGATGGCTGAAAATGTTCCTCTGCTTCTCCGTCAGACTCTTCTCCTCCTGCTGATCAGCTGGGACACAAAACAGATCTTTGTTAGGCTCCACACTGCACTGAAGAGTCAAAGTGTCTCATATGTTCATCTGACAACACAAAGTACAAATTTCACTCTGATTGCTTGTAGAAATCTTGTGAGAGGTGTTGTGCTGCAAAGTGAGGAGGTAAGGCTGTAAGAGCCTGAGAAGGTGTCCTGAATGAACCTCTAAAACCAGTTTTCAGCTAACAACTCTGCTTCAGTCTGGAAAACAGACGTCAAGGCGACAGGTCTGTAGTCATTCAGTCCTGTGATGGTGGGTTTCTTGGGAACAGGGATCTGTTGAAGATGCAAGTAAAGATGGGAGCCAGCTGTTCAGCACAGGTTTTGAGGCAGGAGGCTGAGACACCGTCTGGTCCGGGGGCTTTCCTGGGCTTCTGTTTCTGAAATATTTGGCTCACATCCTTAGTGTGTATTCTGAGTTTCAGGGAGGAGGAAAGGGGGGGTGAGAGGTGTGATGGAGGTCGTTGAGTCTGGATTGGAGAGGGTGGTGGTGGTCGTTGATATTTGCATAATGGCTGAAAAGAGCACCACTGAAGGAACAAAGGGCTGGGAGGTCAGTTATTTGAGCATTAATATGCAAAATCTGTGGTTTCAGTGCTTTCCTTCCTGCTTTGACTGCAGCTGTGTTTGACACAGGAAGAAATTATTACATTCTTCACGATTATACTTTATTCTTTTTGGGGGAGGTGCAGCTTTAAACTTTCACATGATTCAAGTCAACCCAACAAATCAATCTGAACGATCACAAGTGGGAAAAACTTCTGTAGACAAAATGAAATAAAACCCAACATTCAATCCACAACATGATTAAAAACATGATTCTCCCAAATCACCAAGAGCAGCACATTAACCACCACAATATATTTTTATTCTCTGTGCTTTCAAATATGAACACTGTTTACTTTCATCTCTGTTTCATTAGTTTTTGTTAACATCTTCCTGTGCATCACTTTACAGCAGCCAGACTCATTAAAATGACACTTTGTAGGAGTTCACTTCCTCTCATGTGTTCATCCACAGCAGCTGGACAATAAAGTTTATTGTGACTCTGATACTGCAGCAGATCGCTCTCATCAATTTCCTGTTATCACTTCAAATAGAAATCAGGCTGTAGAGGTTTGGTGCATGCAGGAAAACAGCTGCAGGGACAATGAAAAGACTTTTCTGCTCCAACTTCTCCCAGCATGCTGAGCTAATGATTAGTTGGTGTTTTTCTCCAAACACTCTCTCACTCTTTTCTCAACGTGTTCACAATAAACTGTGAACAGACACCGAGGAGAGCAGCAGAAGACCTCATTCAGGAGCTAAACTCAACATGAACTGAACTCACAGTAAAGTTAGCTCGGTGCTTACCTTTAGATGAGCCCACAAACCGAGAGAAACTCCGTGATGAAGCAGGAACTCTTTCCAAACACAGGAAACAGATCAGGGAGCAGAGACCCACGTGGTTCACGCTGATCTCAGCTACGATCCAGGAGACAAGGGTGGGCAGATCGATGCAGATATCGGTCCAAACAGTGGTTTCGTTTGTTTTATCATCCAAATTCACTCTTTTACTCGCTTTGGATGAAAAAATAGCTCCGTCTGTCATCCCGGAAGGCGCGTCGTCTTCTTTACATCGTTTATTGGCGGTTGTCAAACAACATAATGGTGCATTACCGCCACCAACTGGTGTGGAGTGTGAACTGGAACGTCGACCCTCAAATCCTCCCAAACAATTTTTTTTCTTATTAAAAAGTAGAAAGTAAAAAGTTATTACAATATACATAATTATCACGTTCGTACAATATAAATATTATATTGTACGAACGTGAAAGGTATATTGCTAGAACAATAAACTTTTCACGTTATAACATGATATAGCTCTATTTTTCTTTTGCCTGGGTGGCAGCTCTACGCTTACGTACTCAGATGAGCTTGCCTCATCCTACAAGTTGTGCCTCCATTTCTTGTGTCCAGATCACACGCTGCACTGCCGTGCTGCTCCACCTTTTCTCTTTCATTTCTGTGTTTGTGCATGCGCAGTGTGAGAGGCTGCGTTGAGGGGCGACAGGATTTCAAACAGGTTTGATTATCATGTGACCATACGATTGATGATTGTGAGCTGGTCGTGAGGTGTTAACTGCTTTTCGTTACCCCATGTATACGACACGATGCACACACGATTAAGGCTGATCTCCAAAACAGTTGCAACTGAAAAATTGGCTCAAAATGGGCCAAAAGTCGCACAGTGTATGGCCAGCTTTTGGAGGCTAGCTCCAAACAAACATCTTCAGCTTGGCAGTGTATACAGCGCTATAATCACCAGACCTAATTCTTTTGAAAACCTTACATCTTTCCACAGGTCTCCACTTCATCAGACATCAACTAGACACAGAGCTGGATGAGGTCAGCACAAACAGCGGCCTATTTGACGAAGATGGTGGATCCATGGGGTCAGGAAAGCCAGAAGCAGGGCTGGAGAGGTACCTTTCATGTCCATTCACTGGAGGTGTGGCTCTATTGCATGGCTTTCCTCGCATCAAGAAGCTGTCAATCAAAGTCAATACAGCTCTTCCTGCATCTGGAGCTTGTGAAGGACTTCTCAGTCATGCAGGACTCCTGTTCACTGCTAAACAGTCACAGCTTCACAGAAAGAATCTTGAGAGCAAACTGCTGCTGAAGCTTAACCATCACCTCACTGAGTGAAGAAATGGCACATTTTTGCTAAATATGCAGAAATAGAGGCACACCCATACAATTTATGGTAAACTGAGCTGACTTGTATGAACATATGTTGAAGATGCCTCGTTCTAATGTTTTCTCTGAGGCTGCTGTGCCATTTGGAGCAAAAATTAATATAAAGTTTACAGCATATCTTGTCACTGGAAATTATTTGCACTGTTTATATATTTATATTATTTACTGAAGGTATTGGTGAAAAAAGCTTTATGTTGTGAAAAACTAAAATCTGGAAATTAGAATTGTTGTGCCTTATTTTGTTGATGTTTTTACATATATTCCTTTTGAAAATGGTAACATTTGTATATTTATTTATTTTTGTTTGTCTGATAGCATTTATTTAAAAAATAAATCGGACATTTCAAACAGTTACTCGCTACTTGAGTAGTCTTTTCGCCAAGTACTTTTTTACTCTTACTTGAGTAACTTTTTTGACGACTACTTTTCACTTTTACTTGAGTAATAATATTTTAAAGTAATGCTACTCTTACTTGAGTACAATTTTTGGATACTCGATCCAGCTCTGATTGTTCCTGGTTTCTGTTCTCTTCCTGCGGCTCACCTCACCTATTCTCATGTTTCCATGTCTCAGTGTTGAGACTGCGTCTCTGTGTCTGTCTTGTATTTCCTCTTTTACTTTGACAGTCTGTGTCTTGTATCATGTCTTCAGCTCTGCTCCCCGCCTCGTCACGTCTGATTAATCAAAGCTGTGTTTCCACCTGTTCTCCATCCTCTCATTGTCCTCTTTGTGTATATTTGCTGTATTTCCTTCTGCTCCCTGTCGGATCGTCTGTTTGTCATCCCAGTGTTTCACTCTGCATTTCCTCCTCAGTGTTTGTCTCATGCTCCTTGTTCCTGGTTGTCAGGTTTTTGCTATGTTCTCCATGTTTCACTTGATCCTTTGTTTAGCTGTTTCCAGTTCAGGTTTTCCTTCATCTGTTATTATTTTTTCCATGTAATTCTCAACACAGTAATAATATGTTGAGTTTAATGAGTATGGTTTACTTTAGATGTTTTTCATATATGTTTTTGACCCTAAACTAAAAACATTTTCTATGACAGCTTTGAACGTTGTTCCTGATATTCTCAGATCTTCCCCGCTGGTTCTTTCTTGTCAACGAATATTTTTTTTTCCAATATTCCCAAACTGCACTGATAGAAACTTGAAAAGACTTAAACAACAAAACCAAAGAAGCTGGAATTGAACTAGCAGCTGAAATAATTTTCTCTCTCGACTCATCAGAACAGGAACTTTCATAGATGGAAAACCTGCTTTAGATTTGTGTTTGGAAGTCATCTGACTAACACACACTAATCTGCACTACACAATGCCTTTGAATGGGTGTTTTCATGTATCAGACTCTATTGTTCACACTCTAGATTTATGACACAGTACAGAACAAAACACAGTTAAAGGGATGGAGGAACTTTTTCTGTTTTACATTGGGATTAAAGTTTCAGTTATTTGATATCTAATATGTCATTTTTATCTGAGGTAGACGTCTCTGGCTGGACACAGACTGTGATGATCAGCTTTACGGTACAGTGCAGCTTTTCCTACACAATATACAAAATACTTCTCAAATCACATCTCATGGTTATATTATGTTTGCTGCTTATGTTGATTATGAGTTTAATATCCAGCTGTTGCACTAAATGAAAAAACACTTAAAATGAGCAGTGTTACAATTTATGAAGCTGATCAAAGATTTTATTACTAAAACATGCAGGAGTGGTTTTTAACTTAAAGGAGCCATAATAAGTTATGATACATTAATACAATATGCATAAGAGGGCAAACCATGTTTCATTCATACATCATTCTACCAGTAATCTAGTTCATCAGTTTGTAGCTTCACATAACAAAAGTAATTTTTGTTACAGGTTTTTCAATCACGTTTGTTTTTGTGTGAAAACGAACTACACGTACCAGACCTTTCTTATCTGGAAAAGTTGTTATAATTTTTAAGAATACCCAAGACCCTCGAGGTTTTTACATTGGGATCTAACCATGACAACATCTCCAGGCACAAAACAACTTTTCCTTTTTATCCATTTCTGTCATTCTTGTAGCAATGGTAAATATTCTCAAATCCACAGTTTCCAGAGAGGTCTGAAATGTACTGGATTTGTTCCCACCTTATTCTAGGAGTAAAATGTCTTTTTTTGTCAAATGGTCCTGGAGGGGGAGCTGGTTTTCACTTCATGACAAGCAATAACTTTGTGATGTTGCATTAAACATGAGTCAGTATCTAAAAAGTAATCCCTTCAAGGTGCATGGCTCTGCTTGTCATGCAAGTGAACACTACTACATACCGTTTTACAATACTGCGCAGTACTGTTGGCTGGGTTTTCCTCCATACAGTTTACAGAACAAACATTTTGCTATGACCCTTTGCACAGCTGAAACTCCATTTGTTATCCAAAATCTGGGAAACATGCTCTTTGGCCAGTCCTCTAGAAGATCCTATTTCATTTTTCTCTCAGTTTAAATGGAAACTTTTGAATCAGAATTTTAATGTTAGCTGGCATGCTTAACTCCTCCAAACACTGCGGTTCCTTCGTAGCATTGCAACACTATGCATAGATATAGACAATATAGATGTCATTGTCTTGGTTCTGGGTCATTTGACGCAGTGTTTTGAGTTTGTTGTGTATTTGGTGTCTGGTCCCCAACCTTTTTTGCGCCACGGACCAGTTTATTGTCAAAAAATATTTTCCCAGACCGGGAAAGCAGCCTCCTCCTGAAAATGCGCCAACAACATTGAGAGTAACAATCTCCTCTCTGCCCCTTAATGCTCTCTGGTCATTATCGTAAGATGTAAATATTTGAAATTTATTCATAACACACGGGAGAAGTTGCAGGGAAACCGAGTTAACGATAAAAACCCTGAAAACAATAAATTTCATGCCCGAGCCTCAACTTTCGCGACCTGGTACGAAACAAATGACGGACTGCTGGTCTAAGCTCACATCCATCATGGACAACACCTCCTACCTCTGCATGAGACGGTACAAGCACTGAGCAGCTCGTTCAGCAGTAGACTTTTACACCCACAGTGTAGGAAGGAGCGTTACTGCAGGTCATTCTTACCAGCAGCTGTCAGACTCTAACCAGGGGTGCACATAACTTTTTTAGTGAGCTACTCAGGTGAGTCCCAGGAGACGGTTTTTAGTACGCATTGAAAACGCTCTATTGCAGATATGCTACAAGTCACTGTTATCACTTGTAGCCAGTTACATTATAATGGCTGGCAGGTGGTCTTCATGCCTCCATGTATTAAGAGACTTACCCTGTTTTACAAAGGGGAGCCCATTTTCTTCACGCAGCTTCTTCAGTGTAGCATTTTTGTTTTTTGCTCCACTTTTTTTTTGCAAATAAAACTGCAGCAGCTTGACCACACAGCGATTAAACGTCTCACATTAAGGAACCTTGTGATCAACTGATTTTAAGCAATTCTCCAGTGTGTGTGCTGTGCACAGAATGTGCACAAGGGAGTCTCCAACTGTAGCGAGTTACCGGAGTTTTGGCACAACGCCATTGAAGATATCCACGTTGATAGCAGCCTCGTTTGTGCACGCAGCGACCAACGTTGTTGTCCAGTCATCCAAGCCTGTGTCCTCAGGAAGTCTCACAAGTCCATCCCTACGCGGTGTGGTCAGCACCCAGTTCAATCAGTCCAAGAGAGTCAGAGGTAAACTCTCCATTGCTGGACAGACACAATGTAAATGATTTCCTGCTCGACGACCACAGATCCATCGGAAAGCATCCCCCAAAATTCGGCAGACTGCAATTTGGCTCCTAACTCCCAGCTGATGGTGTGATGGTGTGATGCTCTGAACGATCTGTGCCCCCTTCACGTGAATAATATGCACGTCTGACATTTACTCCTAGCCACTACAATAATAATATTCTCAGAATATAAATGTGGACATTTCTTCTCAGCTTGCTTGTTTATTAGCAATGACTTGCACTACATTCCAGTGCACTCATTGTTAGCTTCAAGCCACGGCACTTTGGAGCCAATTTTCTGAAAAAAGTCTTTTCTTCGGCTCTGGTGTTGGTGTTTATTAGGTGGTGGCGAAACACCAAAGAAGCTGCAGCAACACGTGTCAGGTTGAATGAGATGGTCAAGTACGCAAAGGCGCTTGGTAACATAATTGTCAATACGCATTTGTAATTTTTGTCACACATGCGCACCTGAGTAGCAGTTAGGTGCATCCGTGTCTATAACACAGTTTAACATGGTTATCTTATTCATCACCTGTTTAATTTTTCTCAGTACACAAGAAGAACATGTTCATTCACAGCTGCCTCATCACATTTTTACATCTGAACTCTGTGGAGCCTGATCTCAAGGGTTTTAAGTCTGACCCTCAAACCAGAAGAGGATCTTTCTGTCTCTTTAGATTCACTGTGATGGGAGTGATTTCAGCCCTGAGTGATCACGCTGATGTTTGTACAGAGCAGACAATGAGGTGAATGTGTTGGCACATTGGTAACAGTGAAACAGTTTATTAGTAACGTGGGATCGTTTGTGTTCAGAGTATGAACTGAGATTCCTGAAGCTCTTGTCACACTGGTCACAGCTGTAGTTTCCTTCCATGTGTGCATGTTCATGAAGGTTACGATTGCCTGATTGTGAGAAGGTTTTGTCACAGTGTCTGCACTTGTATGGTTTCTCTCCTGTGTGGACTCGTTTGTGTCTTTTACGGTCACTTGCAGTGGTGAAGGGTGACCCACACTGATCACAGGCGTGCTTTTTAACCCCACTGTGAATCAGTTCATGCTCTTTTAAATCCACTAATCTGGTGAAGCTTCTCCCACATTCTTTGCAGTATTTCAGTTTGTCTCCAGTGTGTTTACGTTGATGCACTTTCAGGGTGTCTTGTCGACTGAAAGTTTTTCCACAAAGGTCACAACGAAAGTCTTTCCCACCACCACAGTGATGACAGGGTTGAGAACTGGATCCATCTGTGTCGCTCTGCTTTTAAACAAAGACACAAAGACAGTGTAAGTCAGTCCTTCACCATTTTTATCCTGAACGTTGCCTGAAATAAAAAAGCATCTCTGCAGACGTCCAATTACATTTTACTGTTTCAGTTAACACACTCAGTTTACTGGGCTGCAATAACTACAATACTACCACCATAATACTACAGTAAAACTTATTTAATATTACATTAACATCTGAGTTACACTAAAGTACTACTATGTTGATATTTGCAGGTTACCAACACAGTGCTAAACTACTAATGTAACACTACAGTAATACTAATTTAATACTGCATTAAGAACACTGTAACTGTGCAGTTATAACACTCAGCTGACTGAGACACAAGACAAACACTACTACGCCCATGACACTGCAATTATAATAATACATAATTATAAAACTTTGTTAACCATAAGAGAAGATTACTGAAAGTTTTGGATTTGTGCTTATTTTCATTTGTGTTTTATTTAATTCCATGTACTCCTGACAGAGGAATCAGGCTCTGTAAACAAAAGGCCATTTATGCTGAAATAATAATAATATCATTATATACCAGGAAACTGCCTGAACATTAAATAACACCATCATATTAATTTTCACCACTTTTAGTTTTTCATGATCGTGTAAACAAAAATCATAACTGAAATGAAAATCTGAATAATCACTAAGAGCTGCTTTTCCATACAGTAGTATTGCTAACATGCTAACACAGTTTAATGAGCAGAGTTGTTCCAAACAGTCAGGCTAAAGCGACAAGATAAAAATATAAATACATACCTCACAGTAACTGCACTTGTAGAGTCTCTTTCTGGTGTGGATCTGTTGGTGTCGTCTCAGGTAACGTGGAGCTTTAAAAGTCTTCTCACACAGGTCACATTTATAAGGTCTCTCCTCAGTGTGGGTAAACATGTGTTGTTGTAACTGCCTGTTGGTTGTACACTGTCTGCCACACTGATCACAGCAGTACACATCATGTCTGGTGTGAATGCGTAGGTGTATATTTCGGCTCTCTATGTGGTTGAACATTTTTCCACAAATCTCACAGCTGTATGCCTTAATTCCAGAGTGGGTAACTAGATGATTCTGTAAGCTGATTCTTTGAGTAAAAGCTCTGCCACACTGATCACAGCTGTACGCTTTAACTCCACTGTGTATGAGTTTGTGTGTTCTTAGGGAACTTTTCCAGGAAAAAGACTTTCCACACAAATCACAGCTGAACGGTTTCTCTCCAGTGTGGATGACCTGATGCTGTTTTAGTGTAGACTTCACAGTAAAACCCATCCCACACTCGTCACAGCTGTATGGTTTCTCTCTCTTTCTTCTGTGAGGTTTGTCGGCCTCCTGAGAGCGCTGACTTCTTGCTCCATGTTGGTCCTGCAGTGATAGAGATACAAACAGAGGCAGTGAGTGAAATGCAGTCGTTGAACAAACTCAACGTTCAAACTCCCTCCATTAACACTAGTTTTAAACCTGAAGGTGGAGTGTGGCACCAAACACCTTAAAGGTCTCTTATCCCCACCTGCTGGTAGTTCTAACACATTACATCCAACCTGGTGTTAAAAATAATTCATGACTGTTCAAACGCTCTAAAATCCTGCCCATCCCTCCTGCTGTAGACTAATAGTAATGCTAGCATGCTAACACAGTCAGAGTAGTAAGGTCCACACTGTTTTATATATTTTTTATAATTTTCTAATTTATTAAACGATAATAAATCAAAAGTATCAGTTACTAGCTTGTTTCAGTGAAGGAAAATGTCACAGTCTGATTGTAACCTAAGGAATTTTTTACTTTTACTCCCTACATATACATACATATATATATATATATATATATATATATATATATATATATATATATATATATATATATATATATACACACATACATATATATATATATATACACATATATATATATATATATATATATATATACATACATATATACATACACATACATATATATATATATATATATATATATATATATATATATATACACATATACACACATATATATATATATATATACACACACACATATATATATACACACACATATATACACACATATATATATATACACACATATATACACACATATATATATATATATTGTATATATTGTATATTGTAATTGTAATCCTTACGATTATAAAACAGGCTTTTTAGTTTTGTTTTAAGGCATTTGAGGGTAGGGCTGTGCAGTATGACCAAAGTCTCATATCCCCATATAATACACTTATCGTTTCAACAACGATATAGATCACAACATTTTGCATTTTCTGTAGATTCTGTGAATCTCAATTTAGGCATTTCCATAGAAAGTTAAAAGGTGAGGATAGTTTACATAATACTTCCTCAATATTTAGCCATGGTAGATCAGAATGTTCATGTATCCAGGGAGAAAGAATCCTTGCTTGTATTGAAAGAACATAATTTTCTATGTTTGGCACTGCCCAACCGCCCAGAACTTTCGGTAACTGTAGTGTCTCCAATTTAATTTTGGGTTTTTCTCCTCCTTCCTGTTAAAAGGGAGTTTTTCCTTCCCACTGTCGCCAAAGTGCTTGCTCATAGGAGGTCATATGATTGTTGGGTTTTTCTCTGTATGTATTATTGTAGGATCCGCATTACAAAACAAAGCACCTTGAGGCGACTGTTGTTGTGATTTGGTGCTGTATAAGTAACACTGAATTGAAAATGTAATTAATACTACTACTAATAATAAAGACTAATAATTGCTTGTGACTTCTTAATGTTTGTAAACATAAATTAAAAATACATAATATATAATAATATACAACACAGTTATATAACAGGTTGGGAGCATCAGAGTTTTAGACGTGACTGATTATTTGGTGAAACTGTGATATTTTCCTCACCTTCTGTGTTGAGCTCATTGTTTCCTCTGTAGTGACTCAGCTGAGTCCAGATGGCTGAAAATGTTCCTCTGCTGCTCCGTCAGACTCTTCTCCTCCTGCTGATCAGCTGGGACACAAAACAGATCTTTGTTAGGCTCCAAACTGCACTGAAGAGTCAAAGTCTCTCATATGTTCATCTGACAACACAAAGTACAAATTTCACTCTGATTGCTTGTAGAAATCTTGTGAGACGTGTTGTGCTGCAAAGTGAGGAAACTCTCTCACTCACTTATACTTCAGGAGGAACTTTGTGACATTGGCTCTAATATTCTAAGCAGCCCTTTACTATGACAGGGCCAGAAAGTCCTATTTGAAGGTTTGGGAGAAGGACCATGTTAAAGGTGGATTGGGGTTTATACACTTTGTTCTGATACAGGTAAGGCTGTAAGAGCCTGAGAAGGTGTCCTGAATGAACCTCTAAAACCCGTTTTCAGCTAACGACTCTGCTTCAGTCTGGAAAACAGCAACTACAAGTTTAAAGACTCCATCAACAATTCACACCCAGCAACAGCCTGAACAGCTCCTCCTGTGGTTTCCACAAACAGGGACAAACCTGTTACTCCCCCACCCAACACTTTCCACACCTTCAGCCCCCCAGTTCCACCCCCCACCCCAACCATTCATAATAACAGGGCCCACACCTGATCACCACTTCACAAGTCTCTCCAGCCCCCATGGTGCCACTCTCCAAACTCCACCATTCCCCAAAGTTTGATTCTGTTCATCTAGACGTAGCTTTTGCAGTAGGAGAAACGTTTCGTCACTCATCCAAGTGACTTCTTCAGTTTCAGCTGACTGCAGGTTTCCCTAATCTTCAACAGTGCATTTACATAATGACTGAAACGAGCACCACTGAAGGAACAATGGGCTGGGAGGTCAGTTATTGACCATTAATATGGAAATTCTCATGAACATTGATCAACAACCACTGATCGTTTACAGCGACTCCCCAACTCTTTGTGAATGGTACTCATGGCCATTGATCAGCGATCTTTGATTAATTAGCTTTGATCAGTGGTTTCAGTGCTTTCCTTCCTGCTTTGACTGCAGCTGTGTTTGACACATGAAGACATTATTACATTCTTCACGATTATACTTTATTCTTTTTGGGGGAAGTGCAGCTTTAAACCTTCACATGATTCAAGTCAACCCAACAAATCAATCCGAACGATCACAAGTGGGAAAAACTTCTGTAGATTAAATGAAATAAAACCCAACATTCAATCCACAACATGATTAAAAACATGATTCTCCCAAATCACTAAGAGCTGCACATTAACCACCACAATATATTTTTATTCTCTGTGCTTTCAAATATGAACACTGTTTACTTTCATCTCTGTTTCATTAGTTTTTGTTGACATCTTCCTGTGCATCACTTTACAGCAGCCAGACTCATTAAAATGACACTTCACACTCTCCTGCACATTAACCACCACAATCATTAAAATGAGACTTTGTAGGAGTTCACTTCCTCTCATGTGTTCATCCACAGCAGCTGGACAATAAAGTTTATTGTGACCCTGATACTGCAGCAGATCGCTCTCATCAATTTCCTGTTATCACTTCAAATAGAAATGAGGCTGTAGAGGTTTGGTGCATGCAGGAAAACAGCTGCAGGGACAATGAAAAGACTTTTCTGCTCCAACTTCTCCCAACATGCTGAGCTAATGATTAGTTGGTGTTTTTCTCCAAACACTCTCTCACTCTTCTCTCAACGTGTTCACAATAAACTGTGAACAGACACCGAGGAGAGCAGCAGAAGACCTCATTCAGGAGCTAAACTCAACATGAACTGAACTCACAGTAAAGTTAGCTCGGTGCTTACCTTTAGATGAGCCCACAAACCGAGAGAAACTCCGTGATGAAGCTGGAACTCTTTCCAAACACAGGAAACAGATCGTGGGCTCACGCGTGGTTCACGCTGATCTCAGCTACGATCCAGGAAACAAGGGTGGGCAGATCGATGCAGATATCGATCCAAACGTTGGTACTAGTTTATTCTCTTTGAATGGAAAAACAGCTCTCTGTGCAAACACCTCCTCTCGTAGAGCGTCCTCACTTTGCTCCGCCCCTTTTTCTTCTTCTTCTTCTTCCTAGAAATTGTATTTGTGGTTGCCAAACAACAAAATGGTGAATTACCGCCACCAACTGGTGTGGAATTTGAACTGGAACGTCGACCAGCAACAATTTACTCTCTTTTAAAAGCTGGAATAAGGCCTGATCACTTTCACTTCTTGAGTCCTTTTGCAGTAAATCAATAAGATCCAGTTTCATTTTTATGTTACTGAGGTTTTGGATCAGTTACCTTCTCACAGTGTAATATAACATGTTCTATAGTTTTCTTTTCTCTTTTTTGAATGATTTGAATGGAGGTTATAATCCACCATCACTGAACTGAAATTAATCTCTTAATAGGAGGTAATTTTTTCTTAGTGGTTATTGTCATGGTCCTGGGTCCTTAGACCCAGAGTCTTGTGTTTAATATTGGTATCATCTTGTGTTTTGGGTTAATTCTTGTTTTCTTGTTCTTGGGGTTTTTGTGTTTAGTGTTTTCTATACCTACCCATGTCCTCCCCCAGTTTGTGTTTTTGAGTTTTTCTGTTTTACTTTGAAGGTCTCGGTCAAGGTTCGTGTTATGTTCAGCTGTACATCCCTCCTGTGTGTCTTTCTGATTACCTTTTGTGTCTAGCTCTGCTTGTCGTTGGTTCGTCTGTGTATCACTGTGTCTCTAACCCAAACATTCTCCGTGCGGTTTTCCCGTGTTCGTATGATTTCAGGTTTGTTTACTACTTTTCCCCAGTTTAGGTTATGTTTCAGTCTTGTCCTCACGTTTGTTGTTTTCCCCTCCTGCACTAAAACTCACTCGCATCTCTGCGTTGATCTGCATCTTTGGTCTTTCCTTACAACACCACACGACTGCTGCCACAGCGGTGACAATTATATTCATTTCACTTCAATTTTGATTTTATTTTTTCTTAATGCATGTATGTATTTCCTTTTATATATAGCACAAATTTACAATAGGAGTTTCCAAGGTGTGTTATTGCAGGCTAAAGGTCATTTTCAATTTTGTAAAAATTTTGCTCTATAAAATAGTTGTTTTCTTTTAGAATCACTCATTTTAGCAGTAGGATACACATAAAAAGAGAAAATGTAAATTTTTTCCACTCTATGGTCAACTGACTTAGTGAATCAAATGACTCAAAGAACCCGATTCACTTTGGTGCGTGAATCATTAAAACTCGATTCAGTAAAAAGAATCAAATTTACCATCACTATGGCTGTATCCCAATTCAGGGTCTGCAGCCTTAAAGGCTGCATTTTAAGGCCGATTACGTCATAGTGGTGCGCCGAAGGCTGTCCCAATTCAAAGGCTGCTCGAAATGCGGCCCTCAAATGCGTCCTTCATTTCCCTGAATTTTAAGGCTGTGGCGGTGTAGACTTCGTGGTCCAACATATCCCACAATTCATAGCGCGGCAGTCGGTGTGGATAATTTTGCCGCAGACGGCAGAAGCGGAGTGGCCGAAGAGTAAACTGTGAAAAGTAAGTACTGACTATTATGTCACTTATTTATGTGAAAATGTTTAATAATGAGGAACATTAAAACTTTACTGTTGGCCACATGTCTGCAAAGTTATTTGCCATTAGCGATGTTTGTACGTTCAGCTTTTACTTGCTTTTACTGCACATCATCTGTGAGGCTTTGCACCCCTGATGATCCACCAGGACAAACTCAGCAGTGTGTGAGGAAGAGGAGGAGGAAGAGCCAGCAGCAGCTGACAGATGGAGAGAATAGACAGACTGTTCCCTGTTTGTGAAGGACTGCTAGAAAAGTTTAAAATAACTAATTGTCTGTCCTGAATCAGTCTCATTAGATAATGTTCAAATAATTTTATCATCCCAGTGTTTTCAGTGTGGGAGAAAGTACTCAGGGCCT
This sequence comes from Neolamprologus brichardi, assembly GCF_056152115.1. NCBI lineage: Eukaryota > Metazoa > Chordata > Actinopteri > Cichliformes > Cichlidae > Neolamprologus > Neolamprologus brichardi. The sequence goes on from NC_142112.1 coordinate 35,674,811, forward strand.
TCAGGTTACACACTATGAAAGGCAGCAACAAGTTTAATGTTCAGAAACCTAAAGTATGTATCAGCAGCAGAATGGAGCTAAAAATAAATGTTTCAGTTCTATGAAGCTTTGAGTATTTTGGATCAGTAGCACTGCTGTGTTTGTTGCATCATATTGCTGTAATTGTTTATATGCTTTATATATTCTGAGGTAAGTTGATCTATAGTGTTACATCATATTCTATAAGGATGTTATGTGTTTGTATACTTTCTGCCCAGTTTGACCCATTTAGCAGAAGTCAGCCTGTTTAAGGCTTTGATATCTATTCTGTATGACTTAAAGCAGTTATGACATGGTCTGATTTTCTCACCCAATAAAGGAATATTTAAATATATCAGTCTACTCTTCATTCTATCAGAAACAGTTATCACAGCTCGTACATTTGCTTTTTCCACACATATATGTAAGCATTGAGCCAAATGTAATAATGTAATAATGCCAACATACTGAAGGAACAATATTTGTCTCTTATATATAATACATCTATATATACACTGTCACAGATACTTGTCTTTGAGTGAAGATTTAAGGTGATAGGACATATAAACCACTGCAACTTGAATCTTTACTGAATCCCAGTATTTGACACAGAGTTCACTCACATGTGCTGTACCAGTGTACCTGCACATGTGATGTGACAATAGAAGTGATTTGATTTGAGAGTTCAAACTCACTACTGTAATAACTAATAATGATTAGTATAATAACTATAATATTGGCCATATCATATTTACACTGACTTTAGTCTCATGAACAACATTAACTATTTGTTATTTACTAGCTAATCTTAAAATGACTGTTCAGTACAGAAATGAAGCCCAACAATCATGTTTTACAGTCCTGTGGTCTCAGCCTCAGATACTTATTAAATCACACAAAGCTTGTGTAGAAACAAACAAATGAACAAAATATGTTCCTTTCATTTCTGTCAACCACACGTTTCCAGCTGTTAGTATCATGGTTGCTAGGCAACCTGGGCAGCACGACGGAGGCTAGACCGTCCCATTTCACAAGCCTCACACTTCCGGCCTTAGCGGTCTTTGAGTACGCGGCCCTTGAGGACCGTTGAGGCTGCGTACTTTAAGGCTGCAGACCCTGAATTGGGATACAGCCTATTGCTCACTCGCTTTTCTCGACTGAGCGGACGTCCTGTTCAATAAAGTTTTTTTTTTTTCAAAATAAAGGCGTTTCTAAAGTGCATTACTTGGAGCAACCACAGAGGAAGTCTGTAAACACATAATGAATAACAACTGACTGAGAATGATATTTTAGTGATACATTTTACAACTTTTAGTGATAACAGAACAGTGTCAATAATTAATTAATTACATGTGTCATAAATACTTATGTAATTAATTATTGCCACATTTAATTAATTATTTAAGGGTGTATTTAATTAATTCATTATGGCAGTCCTGGCGTTCCATAAGATTCAAGAATTACACGATTTCTGTTAAATAAATCATGTTTACATGAAATAAACAGAAAGGAGTTGTGACAACAAAATCTCAGCAAGCTATCTACTGGAGCGGTAGGTCCCTGAAAGTGTTCCACTTACATTTTGTTAATTTGGTGGAGGTTTGTTTGTTTTGTTCCTGTGAAGAAACGTGTGGTGGACTCGGTCACTGTTTGCTGATATTTCTTAAGGGGTGTTGCCAACTTGTAAACAGGTAACTGAACAATACATATGAAGCCATGTGGGAGGGATATTCCTGCTGTGGTCAGTCGTTCAGTGTAGGGGATGTCCTGTTTTCATTTACAGATTGCCAAGCTGCAGCTTTGCCTGGATGGATTTCTGGCTGCAGGGCCGAGGTCTGGAATGTGCTGGAATGTGCAGAAAATAGGTTTAAATGTTCAACAAATTTCTTCCAGTCAGAGAATGTTGCATATAATTAATTCTTGATTGATGCATAAAGTTAAAACATTAAAACTAATAAAACAAGTTTTAAAAAGAGTAAGTAAGTAAATAAGTAATCAGTAAAGTAACGAGATTACTTTTTGGGGGAAGTAATCAGTAATTAGTTACTGATTACTTTTTTCAAGTAACTTGACCAACACTGCTTACAATCATACAGTTTTACAGTTTTAACCGTATTCCACGGAGGGGAGCACCGGTGTGTTCGTTAGAGCAGACCCAAAAGCAGACACTGGACGAAGGAGCTGGTTTGCAAACCAGCAGGAAAACATGAAAAGACGCAGGCATGACACGAACTTGACATTGACCAGGCAGACCAGAAACATGACAGATTAGACACAATCAACAACATGGTGAACTTTAATACAGGGGAAGATGACACAAAGGAGACCTACTAAACAATGAACAGTAACTACAACTAAGGAACCTAGGATCTAATGCCAAAAGGACAAACTATAAACAAAATACAAGAAAACACAGAGCGCTGTGTCATACGATCCAGGACTGTGACACCGTATTTAATAAAATCAAGTTTTTAAATTGTTTTAGGTGCTACTGTTACGTGTCTGATTCTATTTTGATTTAACATTAAACCCTTGTGAACTGAATATGCCTACGGCTCCACCCTATTGAAATAGGTACCTCCCACAGGTCGCACTTATTCCGCCAACGATGTGGAGATCGAGCTGTTTTAGATTCAAATAAAATCAAGGCACTCAAAAAGATCCTCTGGAAAAGATGAAAATTCTTGGAACAGAGTTTAATACACAGAATTATAACAACAGGAAGAAAATACAGTTTTTCATGCCTTCTGGCAGCTGAGGTGAGAAAAAACTATCCCAGGTGGCAAAAACTTCATTAATATAATTGTAGATAATGTTTGACCTAAATATGTGGGTCTTGTGATTTTAAACATGTAGGTTAGATGCTTATCACAGTGATTCCATTATATAACCACTCCAGTGTATGTATAGTGTATACATGTCAGTATAAGTCAAGTGTATACAGGTATATATGTCATACAGTTGCAGTGGCCTCATTGTTCTGACAAAGAAAACTAACCTATCGACAACAAAACAACAGCCCATCAGACAGAGCAGCAGCTTTACAGCATCAGCAGTTCTCTGATACTTCCAAACAGTGACATGGATCTATATTACATCTGTGCAGTCAGCACTGGCAGAATCAGGAAGAGAGCAACCTTCAGAAAAAGAGATTATACATCCATCCATCTAGTGGAACATTTTCATCAGATCTTTAAAGAAGATTCGATCTGAACTCTGTGGAGCCTGATCTCAAGGGTTTTAAGTTTGACACTGAAACCAGAGGATCTTTCTGTCTCTTCAGATTCACTGTGATCCAGTGATGGGAGTGATTTCAGCCCTGAGTGATCACACTGATGTTTGCACAGAGCAGATAATGAGGTGAATGTTTGGGCACATTGGTAACAGTGAAACAGTTTATTAGTAACGTGGGATCGTTTGTGTTTGGAGTATGAACTGAGATTCCTGAAGCTCTTGTCACACTGGTCACAGCTGTAGTTTCCTTCCATGTGTGTACGTTCATGATAGTTACGATGACTTGATTGTGAGAAGCTTTTTTCACAGTGTCTGCACTTGTATGGTTTCTCTCCTGTGTGGACTCGTTTGTGTTTTTTAAGCTCACCTGCAGTGGTGAAGGATGACCCACACTGATCACAGAGGTGCTTTTTAACCCCAATGTGAATCAGTTCATGTTTTTTTAACTCATTTGGTGTGGTGAAGCTTCTCCCACATTCTTTGCAGTTTTTCAGTTTGTCTCCAGTGTGTTGACGTTGATGTCTTTTTAGGGTGTCTTGTCGACTGAAAGTTTTTCCACAAAGGTCACAACGAAAGTCTTTCCCACCACCACGGTGATGACAGGGTTGAGAACTGGATCCATCTGTGTCGCTCTGCTTCTAAACAAAGACACAAAGACAGTGTAAGTCAGTCCTTCAACATTTTTATCCTGAACGTCGCCTGAAATAAAGAACATCTCTGCAGACGTCTTAACACACTCAGTTTACTGGGCTGCAATAACTACAATACTACCACCATAATACTACAGTAATACTTATTTAATATTACAGTAACATCTGATTTACATTGAAGCACTACCACGCTAATATTTTTAGGGTACCAACACAGTGCTAAACTACTAATGTAACTCTACAATAATACTAATTTAATACTGCATTAACAATACTGTAACTTTGCAGTTATAACACTCAGCTGAATGGAACAAAAAAGAAAGTAATACCCTCATGACACTGCAATTATAATTTTTGTTAAAAATCATAACTGAAATGAAAATCTGAATAATCACTCAGAGCTGCTTTTCCATGCAGTAGAATTGCTAACATGCTAACACAGTTTAATGAGCAGAGTTGTTCCAAACAGTCAGGCTAAGATGACAAGATAAAAATATAAATACATACCTCACAGTAACTGCACTTGTAGAGTCCCTTTCTGGTGTGGATCTGTTGGTGTCGTCTCAGGTAATGTGGAGATTTAAAAGCCTTCTCACACAGATCACATTTATAAGGTCTCCCCTCAGTGTGGGTAAACATGTGGCATTGTAAGTCTGTGTGTTTAGCAAAGTGTTTGCCACACTGTTCACAGCTGTACACATCATGTCCGGTGTGAATGCGTAGGTGTCTATTTCTGCTCTCCATCAGGCTGAAGCTTTTTCCACAAATGTCACAGCTGTATGCCTTAATTCCAGAGTGGGTAACTAGATGCTTCTGTAAGCTGCCACTGTGAGTAAAAGCTCGGCCACACTGATCACAGCTGTACGCTTTAACTCCACTGTGGATGAGTTGGTGTTGTTTTAGGCCACTCTCCCAGGAAAAAGACTTTCCACACAAGTCACAGCTGTACGCTTTAACTCCAGTGTGGATGGCCTGATGACGTTTTAGTTTAGACTTCTCAGTAAACTCCTTCCCACACTCGTCACAGCTGTATTTTTTCTCTCTCTTTCTTCTGTGAGGTTTGTCAGCCTCCTGAGAGCGCTGACTTCTCGCTCCATGTTGGTCCTGCAGTGACAGAGATACAAACAGAGGCAGTGAGTGAAATGCAGCCGTGAAACAAACTAAACCTTCAAACTCCCTCCATTAACACTAGTTTTAAACCTGAAGGTGGAGTGTGGCACCAAACACCTTAAAGGTCTCTTATCCCCACCTGCTGGTAGTTCTAACGAATTACATCCAACCTGGTGCTAAAAATAATTCATGACTGTTCAAACGTTTCACTGTAGAAAACATTGGATTCATTTTTGATTAAAGGCGATTAAATGTCATTCATTTTCAATCTATATTAATAGTAGTGTGGGTGTACTGTGGGGGGATACTCCCACTAGGTTTAAATCTGGGACTCTCCACCATTTGACCTTAGAACTGAAGAAGCTTCTCGGATGAGAGGTGAAACGTCTTCAAGTAACTTAAAGAAGTCCAGACGCTTTTCTTTGCAAGCTCCTTTGACAAGTTGCAGAAACAATACTTCAGCATCTAGCTATCCATGCAGAAGACGAGCGAGCATAAATTGATTAATATTTTTAAGTGGCAGGTAATTTCAAATGCAGCATTTCTATCAGCTCAAAAAACATCAGCAAACAAACAAACTGTTCATGTGCAGTTTTGTCTCACAGTGTGTTACTCGCTAAAGCAGCCGTCCCCAACCCCCGGGCCACGGACCGGTACGTGAGTTATTTGGTACCGGTCCGCAAGAGTGAGACTCGGGTGTGAAATGTATGGTTTTCAGGGTTCTTATTGGTTTTTAGCGTTATTTTGTTATCGTTTTTTTTTTTCGTTAACTCGGTTTTCCTGGGTCTTTTCACGTGTGTTATGAATAAATCTTCTTTTTTTCGGTACCGGCACTACTTTTATTTTGTTGTATTTATCCGCGACACCTTAAAGGCCGGTCTGTGAAAATATTGTCGGGCACAAACCGGTCCGTGGCGCGAAAAAGGTCCAGCTGCTGTACATCACAGGGAGAGAAAGGAAAGAGAGCTAACTTCACTCAGAGATGGAGAAAGATAAGACACACAGGACAGGAGAGGAAGAAGAGAGGTTAGATTTAAAGGGAAGGACTGCTCAGTGGGATTTGATCAACTGGAGATTAAAGCTCCTCATGTGTGGAAATCAGATATTGGGTCTGTACATGTGACATTATGTTTTTTTAGGTTGTGAAAGATGCTGCAAAACAATCTGAGGCAGATTATTTAGTGAAGTGATTGCATATATAATAAAATACAACACAGTCATATAACAGGTTGGGAGTATGAGAGTTTTAGACGTGACTGATTATTTGGTGAAACTGTGATATTTTCCTCACCTTCTGTGTTAAGCTCATTGTTTCCTCTGTAGTGACTCAGCTGAGTCCAGATGGCTGAAAATGTTCCTCTGCTGCTCCGTCAGACTCTTCTCCTCCTGCTGATCAGCTGGGACACAAAACAGATCTTTGTTAGGCTCCACACTGCACTGAAGAGTCAAAGTGTCTCATATGTTCATCTGACAACACAAAGTACAAATTTCACTCTGATTGCTTGTAGAAATCTTGTGAGACGTGTTGTGCTGCAAAGTGAGGAAACTCTCTCACTCACTTATACTTCAGGAGGAACTTTGTGACATTGGCTCTAATATTCTAAGCAGCCCTTTACTATGACAGGGCCAGAAAGTCCTATTTGAAGGTTTGGGAGAAGGACCATGTTAAAGGTGGATTGGTTTATACACTTTGTTATGATACAGGTAAGGCTGTAAGAGGCTGAGAAGGTGTCCTGAATGAACCTCTAAAACCAGTTTTCAGCTAACGACTCTGCTTCAGTCTGGAAAACAGCAACTACAAGTTTAAAGACTCCATCAACAATTCACACCCAGCAACAGCCTGAACAGCTCCTCCTGTGGTTTCCACAAACAGGGACAGACCTGAGACTCTCCCACCCAACACTTTCAACTCCTTCAGCCCCCCAGTCCCACCACCTCCACCATGTAAACAGACTCTTTAACATACAGACCCCAACAAAGCAGCTGAACAAGGCTCAGTGTCTCTATCATAAACCCGTTTACTATGGACAGGGCCAGAAAGTCCTATTTGAGGGTTTGGGAGAAGATTATAAACCATACAGTGGATCACAATATGAAGCAGTTTAAGACGACTGTTGCTGTGAACTTTCACTATAGAAAGAAACCTGAACAGAACATCTGAATTCACTCGATGCTAAACATTCATTTCATAGAATGAAGAATTGTAATTATACTCAGATCTACCTGTGCTTTAATGATGTGGCCTTTGAACTCACACACTCAAAAGCTTAAACCAGCTTTCCTTCCTGACTTTGACTGCAGCTGTGTTTGACACAGGAAGACATTATTACATTCTTCACACTCTCCTGCACATTAACCACCAAAATATATTTTTATTCTCTGTGTTTTCAAATATGAACACTGTTTACTTTCATCTCTGTTTCATTAGTTTTTGTTAACATCTTCCTGTGCATCACTTTACAGCAGCCAGACTCATTAAAATTACACTTTGTAGGAGTTCACTTCCTCTCATGTGTTCATCCACAGCAGCTGGACAATAACGTTTATTGTGACCCTGATACTGCAGCAGATCGCTCTCATCCATTTCCTGTTATCACTTCAAATAGAAATGAGGCTGTAGAGGTTTGGTGCATGCAGGAAAACAGCTGCAGGGACAATGAAAAGACTTTTCTGCTCCAACTTCTCCCAGCATGCTGAGCTAATGATTAGTTGGTGTTTTTCTCCAAACACTCTCTCACTCTTCTCTCAACGTGTTCACAATAAACTGTGAACAGACACCGAGGAGAGCAGCAGAAGACCTCATTCAGGAGCTAAACTCAACATGAACTGAACTCACAGTAAAGTTAGCTCGGTGCTTACCTTTAGATGAGCCCACAAACCGAGAGAAACTCCGTGATGAAGCCGGAACTCTTTCCAAACACAGGAAACAGATCAGGAAGCAGAGACCCACGTGGTTCACGCTGATCTCAGCGACGATCCAGGAGACAAGGGTGGGCAGATCGATGCAGATATCGATCCAAAAGTTTGTTTAGTTTGTTTTATCATCCAAATTCATGATTTTACTCGCTTAGGATGAAACGGTAACTCGTCTGCGTAAACTGTGTCCAGCATGTGATCCCGAAACAGACTTCTTCTTCTTTGTATTGTTTATTGGCGGTTGTCAAACACCAAAATGGTGCATTACCGCCACCAACTGGTGTGGAGTGAAACGTCGACACCCAAATCCTCCCTAAATGTATACTCTGTTTTAAAAACTGGAATAAGTCCTGACAACTTTCACTTCTTGAACCCTTTTTCAGTAAACTTACGTTTTGAACAGCGGGCGAGTCAACATTATCCCCCTATTCAGCTTCTCGGCGACTCAAAGGTTTTACAGTCACCAATAGTAGTGTTCAAATCAATATGTCCAAATCTTATTCCAGATATGACCACCTCCTCTCTCCTACTCCTTCCTGTGCTTCTCATTCCTCCTACCTTCCTTAAATTTTTATACAACCATCGTCCCCTCCGTTCTTCCTCCCACTGTTTTTGTCATGTTTCCTTTATTTCTTGCCTTATTATACTCGTTATCTCTGTCTGACAGAAGTTAATAGCCAGGTCAGTTAACCCATATTTTGTGGCTTTCTTCACAACTCTGTCGTTTCATTTCCTCTGACTCCATAGTGAGCTGGAATCCATAAAAAGCCAACTATAAGTCCCATCATGTGTATTTTGTTAAATGTTTGCTGAACCTCTGTTAGTACATCTGCTCTACTTTCTGAGCAGCTACACTATAAACTGTCCAATGAAGAGCTTCAGTCTGAACAAATGCCTGATTGTAACGGTCACATTTCTTCTACCCACTGAACAGCTGACAGTACTGGAAGCATTTCTCCAGTGTGTACTGACGGTCCACCATTGATCCTTTTCAGGGACAACAAATGCTACCCCGGTTTGACTGGCTGTATTCTTTGATGCATCTGTATATATTTGTACATAATTATAATACTGATCATTGTAAGTCTGTACTGTATGTAAGTTTCAATTAAATTCCCCATTCCTGTTCTTCTTTTTGTGTAATGTGAAATCTACTGTGGCATCAGTAGATTTGGCTCAAGCAGATCCCAGGAACAACATTGGAGATCGGAGCGCAGTCCTAGGAACAGCTAGGATGCACAGGAAGTATATGAAAATCTGGTCGTATAAAAGTTACATTTTGTTAGGCTTTGGGTATTTGCATATGGTTTTTAAAAAATTAATATAATCTTTGTAAAAACTGCTCGTAAACTAGCTTGTATGGTGGGTCCTGTGATTTTTCATGTATTGCCGCTAACATACAGCTGATTTTGATTTTTAGAATTAACCTTTTTGTGATATGCTTTGGTACCAAAGAGCAAACGGCTCAATTTATTAAAATCAGGCAATAACAATAACCTCTTCACTGGGGTGAAGAATCCAGCCACTGTGGCATGGAGGTACAAGAATAAATCAATTTACACATCATATTGATATGGGTACGGTTTATTAACCCTCGTGCTGTACAGAACCTGTGGTGTCCAGATTGTAGATGGATTTAGGGATAGATATTTGATGGCACCTGTGTGTGCCGCTTGCCATCAGCTGTTACCTGCTTTGTTTTTGCTAGCTTTGTTTACATCTGTTTTCTTCAAAAATGTCTGTACACTTCTGGTTTATGACTTCCAATCGCTACTAAATATCAGAGCCACTGTTGTAGAGCAATCCCGACTGGCCCAAGGATGTGACGATTTTCATATCCCACCTGTGTTCGAGACTGTACCACTGTTCCTCCGGTGCGATCCACAATGCCATCCCACCAGGAAGAAATGTCAAAGAAGGCGAGGGAAACGGGGCAGTGTATTGGTGAAATTCAAAAATTGCATGGCTGCTTCACCGACAGCTAATTCTTACGCTCTCCTGAACAAATTTGCCCCGGATATCAAGTATCAATGTCAGCATTGGAATGGTTTCAATCTTACCTGTCTAACCAAAGTTCTTCTGCTAGATTAGGGGATACATGTTCCTCAAAACCCTCAATTTTTTGTGGGGTCCCCCAGGGGTCCATTCTTGGCACAGTTCTCTTTCAATTTATATGCTCTCTGTAACGGCAACCTTCGGTCCTTCTTTGCCGTCTCTGCAGGACGTAAAGTTTCTGACTCGTGCTCTTGTTAAGTAGCTTGGATGCCTTCCGGTAGCAAAAACGAGGTGAAGGAAAAAAGGGGCAAAACATTTATTTTCCATACAAATCGAAAGGTACAAAACAAATGCCTCTGGTGGGAGCTCCGTTTACATTCCCTTTATGTTACAACAAAAAATAACATTAAAACAGCGACGGTCAGAAAACTGTTGCTCCACATCCTGCTTGCTTACCTAACCTTTTACCCACACCCCTCCGCATGTGGGCCAAATACACACCCCCTTTATGACATCTATCAACACTTTACAACAACGACAGACTAACAAAGCAGGATTAATTTATGGAGCACAGACTATTACATTATAACATAAAATGTTCAAGATTATAATAGAAACTTAAAGATTATGACAAATACTTAAATATGGCATGATGTAACTGAGTAAAATATTGGCCTGGACTTGGCTCCAACACTCTCTATGCGCTCAATTTTTAAAACAACCTGGCATCTCACACCATTGTTATGCAGACAACTCACAGATTTACCTGCCACTGAAACATAAATCTGTGAGTCCTTTGAAGGGATTGCTGGATTGTTTGGAGGATGTTAAGTTGTGGATGGCTTTAAACCTTCTCAGCTTAAATGAACAGAAAACAGAGTGTTTGGTCCCTGTGACCACTATGACTTTGGGCCCTTAGGAATTTATTTTGAAAAAGCCCTTGCGAGGAACCTAGGAGTGAGTTTTGATAGTAATCTAACATTTGATAAACATATTAATGCCGTCATCAAGACCAGTTTCTTTCATCTTCAGCTACTTTCAAAGTGAAGCCATTTCTCTGTTTTACAGACTTTGAGATAGCTATCCATGCCTTCATTTCATCTCACCTCGACTTATGTAACAGTCTTTACTCTGGTGTTAGTCTGTCATCAGTTAGCCGACTGCAGCTAGTCCAAACGCTGCAGCACAGTTACTAACTGGCAGATGGAACTACTTTGAACACCGGCGCCCCCGTGCGTGGCATCCTGTTACAGCAGCTCCGCTCATTGTCAGCTTCTTTCTTATCTCCTCTTTACTTTTGCCAATTTTTTTTGTATCTAAAGTTTCAGCTGTTAGATTTTGCAGTCATGGACTACCATTTTGTGCTAGTCTTGGTTGTCTTTCTCTGTTTTTTTTTTTTTTAACTTTTGTTGGCCGTGTTTGGGAACCCGGCACATGGATCCTTTGTTTAGTGTAGGTATCAACTGTTACCGCTGCATCCCGCAGCAGAGCTGCCGGTGTTCCAGATCTACTGGCGTTTAGATTAACTGGATTTGGTCGAACAGATATGTGGCAGACTTGCGTTTCAGGAGCTGCTACCGACAAACGAGCAAAAACACGCCAAATGTGTCATCTGTGACACTTGTGAGGTTATCTCAAACACATTCCGTCAGTCTTGATGCTGTTGAACAACAAAATGTTTAAAAATGTGGCGAGTTTACCTGGTGATATCCTCATGCGCGACGCGATCGCGAAAACAGCAAACAATTAACACCACGCCGATGTTGTTCACAGGACAGCAAGAGTAAACGATCGGGAGACTCTTGTCGTCGTTATCGTTCCCCTCGCACGTTTTATTTCTCCGGTTTCAGCGTTTAAAGCGAGCAGTTTACTTTGTGTGTACTAACATGGACTCGAGTCAACCTGCGCCACCTCTGGTCAAGTGCCACAACCTACAGCCAGATCAACTTGTGACACACATCTGCAGCACGTTTGAATTTGTTTCATGCACAACACATTTGTATCTTTCAATTGTGTCTGTCTGTGCGTCATGCAAATAAACCTTTGACAAGAATGAAATGATATATTCCTTATTGGCCTACATTTGTACAAAATTCCAAATTATATACACAAAGTCATAGAAATCACCACCCCTGTTCATCATGATTTTAATATTCACTTTTTCCATAACAATGAAATACGCCTTGGACAAATATGACACAATATTTCATCAGTGTTGTCACATCACATCCTGTAAGCAGAGTCTGCCTGTGTCTTTTTTCTGGAAATGAATATTTCCAGCCAATATAGGCAATCCATCAACATGGCTGGAGAGTTGGTAGTTATATACAGTCTGTATAAGTGTGGTCAGTCTAATGAACATTTATAAGGAGATGGCAGTTACTGTGAATTCACAGCAGTTACACAGTGATTAGTAATAAACAGCCAGTGAGAGTGAGTGGATTTAAGAAAGTCAGTGACTCAGGTGTGTCGATTGGTTTGTCATCTGTTTTTGGGACTGGAGAAGACGTAGAAATCTTTTGTTTTAAATCTAACTTAGGAAGATTCCTGTTTTAAAACAAGCACTTTTTGTGAGAAATGCAAGAAGTACATCTGCAGAAAGCACACAGCCATCATGTGGACAAAACTGAAAATGTTGAACATTGAAAAACTGAGAACGTTGGGCAAGTTCAAAAGAAATGTGTTTGTAAGAACGAAAAACCAAATTGTTCCTACAATAGTTATGGAAAGTCAAACTGTTGTATGTCTGTGTTCTACATGTTTATCTCATGGGAAATAAAGTTGCTATTGTTTCAGTGCAGTTTTTTGACAATCCTGAATGGATTTACACAGTACAGGTCAAAATGACCTGCAACAAAATCAATGTCATTTTTTTTGTTTTTCAACATAATACAAGCGTTAATTTCCAAAACTTGTTGCATATGATCTTCAATTTGAAGCAGATCCACTATCACATAGCAGCTGGAGCAGTCTCCAATGGAGGTCAGTCCACTGCTGCCACCTGTGGCCAAATACCACAACCTACTACTAGATTAACTTGTGACACATCTGCACCTGCTGCTATGATCATATTGAGTAGAGGCTGAGTGGTTGCACTTACCCCTGGTACATCCAAATCTACCCACCAACATGTTGAAAGATGCAATCCCAGTAATGTGGATTGTCAACACTAAAAACAATCAGTAACCAAAGACAACAGGGATCAATTTTCTCTGTTTATTTAGCAACCACAACATTAGTAGTCGCCTTCTGCACAAGGGAAGTCCACACACACTGTGTGGTACCACTTTCCACAGAAGGTGCAATCTGAAAGATTGAATGAGATTGTCGGGGTCATTGTCTGACTGTTTATTACTAATCACCTGCTGTACATTCACAGTAACTTCCATCTCCTTACAAATGTTTATTAGATCCATGCTTTTATTTCTTCCCGCCTGGACTACTGTAACTCACTTTATGTGGGGGTCAGTCAGTCATTGCTCTCACGTCTGCAGCTGGTTCAAAATGCGGCTGCACGACTCCTAACAGGAACTCGAAAAAGAGAGCATATAACCCCCGTGCTAGCCTCTCTGCACTGGTTGCCTGTGTCTTTTAGAGTTAATTTTAAACTTCTTATGTTTGTTTTTAAATGTCTTCATAGTCTTGCCCCGCCTTACCTCTCTGAGCTTCTTCATCCCCACATACCCTGTCGGTCTCTCAGGTCAGCTGACCAGCTGCTCCTGGAGGTACCGAGATCCAGGAGGAAGCTCAGAGGGGACAGGGCCTTCTCTATCGTGGCTCCTAAATTATGGAATAATTTGCCCATGCACGTTAGAGAGGCCCCTTCACTGTCCACTTTTAAATCACGTCTTAAAACCCACTTTTATTCCTTGGCTTTTAACCTCAGCGAGGCTTCTTTTAATTGAAGTAGTTATGATTTTACTCTTATTTTATTTGGTTTTTACTTATATCTTATGTAATTTTATTTTATAGTTCAAATGTACAGCACTTTGTGTCAGCTGTGGTTGTTTTTAAAGTGCTTTATAAATAAAGTTGATGATGATGATGATGATAACCATACTTATACAGACTGTATATAACAACCAACTCTAAAATGTTTGTTCGCAGAGAAAAGATACAGACAGACTACGCTAACGACATGTGATGTTACAACACTAGTGAAATATTAGTGTCATTTCATTCTTGTCAAAGGTTTATTTGCATGACGCACAAACAGACACAATTGAAAGGTATAAATGTGTTGTGCATGAAACGAATTCAAACGTGCTGCAGATGTGTGTCACAAGTTGATCTGGCTGTAGGTTGTGGCACTTGGCCAGAGGTGGCGCTGGTTGACTCGAGTCCATGTTAGTGCACAAAGTAAACTGCTCGCTTTAGTTGTGAAGCAAAAACGCTGAAACCGGAGAAATAAAACGTGCGAGGGGAACGATAACGACGACTAGAGTCTCCCGATCGTTTACTCTTGCTGACCTGTGAACAACATCGGCGTGGTGTTAATTGTTTGCTGTTTTCGCGATCGCGTCGCGCATGAGGATATCACCAGGTAAACTTGAGACATTTTTAAACATTTTGTTGTTCAACAGCATCAAGACTGACAGAGTGTGTTCGAGATAACCTCACAAGTGTCACAGATGGCACATTTGGCGTGTTTTTGCTGATTTGTCGGTAGCAGCTCCTGAAACACAAGACTGCCACACATCTGTTCGACCAACGCCAGTTGATCTAAACGCCAGTAGATCTAAACGCCAGTAGATCTGGAACACCGGCCGTCTGCCCAGCTGCCTGTAAGCCCCAGCTCACTTCCACGCCTGCTGCGCTGCCGCTGCTTGACATACAGTGGGGCAAAAAAGTATTTAGTCAGCCACCGATTGTGCAAGTTCCCCCACTTAAAATGATGACAGAGGTCAGTAATTTGCACCAGAGGTACACTTCAACTGTGAGAGACAGAATGTGAAAAAAAAAATCCATGAATTCACATGGTAGGATTTGTAAAGAATTTATTCGTAAATCAGGGTGGAAAATAAGTATTTGGTCAATAACAAAAATACAACTCAATACTTTGTAACATAACCTTTGTTGGCAATAACAGAGGTCAAACGTTTACTATAGGTCTTTACCAGGTTTGCACACACAGTAGCTGGTATTTTGGCCCATTCCTCCAAGCAGATCTTCTCAAGAGCAGTGATGTTTTGGGGCTGTCGCCGAGCAACACGGACTTTCAACTCCCGCCACAGAATTTCTATGGGGTTGAGGTCTGGAGACTGGCTAGGCCACTCCAGGACTTTCAAATGCTTCTTACGGAGCCACTCCTTTGTTGCCCAGGCGGTGTGTTTTGGATCATTGTCATGTTGGAAGACCCAGCCTCGTTTCATCTTCAAAGTTCTCACTGATGGAAGGAGGTTTTGGCTCAAAATCTCACGATACTTGGCCCCATTCATTCTGTCCTTAACACGGATCAGTCGTCCTGTCCCCTTGGCAGAAAAACAGCCCCATAGCATGATGTTTCCACCCCCATGCTTCACAGTAGGTATGGTGTTCTTGGGATGCAACTCAGTATTCTTCTTCCTCCAAACACGACGAGTTGAGTTTATACCAAAAAGTTCTACTTTGGTTTCATCTGACCACATGACATTCTCCCAATCCTCTGCTGTATCATCCATGTGCTCTCTGGCAAACTTCAGACGGGCCTGGACATGCACTGGCTTCAGCAGCGGAACACGTCTGGCACTGCGGGATTTGATTCCCTGCCGTTGTAGTGTGTTACTGATGGTGACCTTTGTTACTTTGGTCCCAGCTCTCTGCAGGTCATTCACCAGGTCCCCCCGTGTGGTTCTGGGATCTTTGCTCACCGTTCTCATGATCATTTTGACCCCACGGGATGAGATCTTGCGTGGAGCCCCAGATCGAGGGAGATTATCAGTGGTCTTGTATGTCTTCCATTTTCTGATGAGTGCTCCCACAGTTGATTTTTTCACACCAAGCTGCTTGCCTATTGTAGATTCACTCTTCCCAGTCTGGTGCAGGTCTACAATTCTTTTCCTGGTGTCCTTCGAAAGCTCTTTGGTCTTGGCCAGGGGCGATTCTAGAATTAGAGCTTTGGGGGTGCTGAGCACCCAGAGAGCTGCCCAGCCAGGCAAGATAAATCATATGTTTCTTAAATTCATCAAGTCTCTCTGTGCCTGGGTCCTCGTCTTAAAACATGGCATCACTGTTTTGTACATTTTAACACAATTTGATCCCCACATTTGTGAAAGAAAAGCAAAACACTTTTTTGAAAATTCTGTAACAAAACCATCAAATCTGATAAAGGTTATTTAAATGCTGCAAAAGAAGAATGGATTGGAATAAAACAAATATATATCCTAACCTTAATTACTGGGGAGAATAATGAATGATGCTCATAGTAAAAAGTAAACTGAGTGCATTTTTTGGACAGAGATTCACTTTTAATGTGTATGTATAATATACTACAGATACATAAAAAACACTCCCAAAACAGAATAAATTATTACAAATAAAAATCTTTACTGCAGACACTAATTTTACTAATTTAATAATACTAATTTTGTGTTGTAAGATTTATGGGTTTCATGCTTTCATAGTGGTATTTGGGAGAGCTTGACATTTTATCAGGTGGTACACACTGTAAAAAGTTTAAGAAACACTGATAAGTTAAGTGTATGTGTGCTTTTGGAAAACATTTAAAGCTGCAGTACAGAATCTTTGAAACAAGCTTAAAACATTTTTAGAAAAATAGCACTCTTCTCTTTACAGCTCCTCACGTACGTACTGTGGCAGTCATACAGACAACTGGACAGTCCAAATGTTGGCCTACCTGTTACTGGCTGAGGTTTTAGTAGAGTTGTGGCTGAACCACATAAAAATATATTATTAATTTTAATCTCCCCAATCAATTATAATGTTATGTTGGAATGTTGTTAAAGAGGCTCAAAAATGTTTCAAACCAGCTTGTTTTGCAGATTCTGTATAGCAGCTTTAATATAGGGAGAACACAACTTCCTGATTGTGTGAGTAAAATCAGTTTTTGTTCTCTTTGTCAGTTTAACAGTTTCTGTTGTGCCTGTCACTGTTCCCTGTCTGTTTTCTTACCCGGTTCTTCCTGATCTTGTACTTTCTCCTCACGTTCCCCTCTTTCCTCTCTCCCTCTTTGGACTGACAATCATACACAAATAGGTTGTATTCAATTAGTTGATAAATTACATTAATATGAAAAAATACTATTAAGATCACTAACAAAAAGTCCTCTCTCAGTGTACTTTCAACCAAAAGGCAAATAACCAAACCACATGAACATCTAATAAAAGATATAAATATTGAAACACTGATCCAACATTATTCTTGATTGACGGATCATTTGATTTTACACTTTTACCTGAATGTGGCTCCTTTTTAAAAAAAACAAACAACTTCCTTATATCCATTATGAACCTGGCTGTCTGTCTGTACAAAAAAAATGGTAAATGTCCTGTATTTGTATAGCGCTTTACTAGTCCCTAAGGACCCCAAACCGCTTTACACATCCAGTCATCCACCCATTCACACACTGGTGCTGACAAACTACATTGTAGCCACAGCCACCCTGGGGCGTGGCCCCAAAACACACACGCACACACGACAGGAGTTATAAGGTTAATGGGCATTCGGTCAGTTAGCTAGTTAGTATCGATTTAAAACAGGGTGGTAACAACAGTAGGCTACGGAATATTTTAAGCTTTAGGTTTTAAATAGGCTATATGAATTTCAATGGGAGCAACAGGACGGTCAAATGTCGCTGATTTTACTGCAGTGTAGGACGAATTGTAGGGTAGCAAACATCACCGGTAAACAAGTTTTTTTTTTTTTTTTTTTTTTTTTTTTTACACCCAGGTTACCTGGTGTAATGCTTTTCAGCTAAAAAGAAACATGGTCTGACTCCTACCTAACTATATAAAGAGTAACTGAAGGTTATGCAGCTAATATGTCCTGTTTTAAGACAGGCACTTACACCTCCGCTTCCCTGCGTCTCAGCCAGCATCGCTCTGGCAGCAACGGCGCTACAGCCAGAGTAGGGGAGAGTGGAGCTGGAACAAACCATTTTGGGAGGGGGGGTATCTATACTTTTGTTGGTAAAATGTTATGTCTCAACCAAGTACTGTATGCTTTTTATATCTTTAGCAGTGCGTCACACAAACAGCAAATATTGTCAAAAAAGTAAGAAGTCTTTGGGGGTGCTTCAGCACCCCCAAAAATGGGCTAAAATCGCCCCTGGTCTTGGCCATGGCGGAGTTTGGAGTCTGACTGGTTGAGGCTGTGGACAGGTGTCTTTTATACAGATGATGAGGTCAAACAGGTGCCATTCATACAGGTAACGAGTGGGAGACAGAAAAGCTTCTTACAGAAGACGTTACAGGTCTGTGAGAGCCAGGGATTTTCCTTGTTTGAGGTGACCAAATACTTATTTTCCACCCTGATTTACGAATAAATTCTTTACAAATCCTACCATGTGAATTCATGGATTTTTTTTTTTCACATTCTGTCTCTCACAGTTGAAGTGTACCTCTGGTGCAAATTACTGACCTCTGTCATCATTTTAAGTGGGGGAACTTGCACAATCGGTGGCTGACTAAATACTTTTTTGCCCCACTGTATGGGTGGCCATCAGGCCAGCTCCCGGGCTTCCGCTGGAGGCGCGGGTAACCACCAGAGTGGACACTTCCCCATCGCTGGGGTGGGGCGTGGGGCGTCGATGGTCCGGGCCGATTCCCTCGCCTGCTCGCGGGGTGAGGTGAAGCGGGCAAGGCGGATATGTGGTAGGGCGTGTTCTGCGATGCCACCGCAGGTTTGGTGGTGGTGATGTGTATGGCTGCAAGCGGGAGAGCTGAAGCCGTTTAATGTACTGTTACAGCAACCGTGTGATTATTGTAAGAATAAATGATGCAGCGAAGCATGAAAATGCCATCGGGTCTGCCGTGGTGGCGATCTTTTTTTTATTTTTTTTATCTTAAGTGCACGCAAACCAGTAAACAAATTAAAACACATACTGTTGATAAACTATAATACAAAAAATCACAATTAAAATTCTCAACAACAAAAACATATATATAATTAATATGTAAAGAACTCAACAACCCCCAAAGTGTCTAAGTCACGTGACGTGTCAGTGCAACACCAAAACATAAAAGTCTGTCATAATCACTTCTTGGAGTTTGTCAGAATTAGTGGGTTTTTGTTTGTCCACCCGCCTCTTGAGGATTGACCACAAATTATCAATGGGATTAAGATTCCAGGCCATGGACCCAAAATTTCAACGTTTTGGTCTCCGAGCCACTTAGTTATCACTTTTGCCTTATGGCACGGCGCTCCATCGTGCTGGAAAATAATTCCAATACTTCTTCACCAAACTGTTGTTGGATTGTTGGAAGAAGTTGCTGTTGGAGGCTGTTTTGGTACCATTCTTTATTCATGGCTGTGTTTATGGGTAAAATTGTGAGTGAGCCCACTCCCTTGGATGAGAAGCAACCCCACACATGAATGGTCTCAGGATGCTTTACTGTTGGCCTGACACAGGACTGATGGTAGCGCTCACCTTTTCTTCTCCGGACAAGCATTTTTCCAGATGCCCCAAACAATCGGAAAAAGGTTTCATCCGAGAATATGACTTTGCCCCAGTCCTCAGCAGTCCATACACCATACTTTCTGTAGAAGATCAATCTGCCCCTGATGTTATTTTTTGGAGAGAAGTGGCTTCTTTGCTGCCCTTCTTGACACCAGGCCGTCTTCCAACAGTCTTCTCCTCACTGTGCATGCAGATGCGCTCACACCTGCCTGCTGCCATTCCTGAGCACGCTCTGCACTGGTGACACTCCGATCACGCAGCTGAATCCTCTTTAGGAGACGATCCTGGTGCTTGCTGGACTTTCTTGGACGCCCTGAAGCCTTCTTGACAAGAATTGAACGTCTTTCCTTGAAGTTCTTGATGATCCTATAAATTGTTGATTTAGATGCAATCTTAGTAGCCACAATATTCTCGCCTGTGAAGCCATTTTTATGCAACACAATGATGGCTGCAGACGATTACTGAAATGGTCTCAGCAGGTCTTTTAATGGCAGCAATGAAGTGCAGTGGTAAGGGTTTTTTTGGGATTAAGTTCATTTTCATGGCAAAGAAGGACGATGCAATTCATCTGATCACTCTTCATAACATTCTGGAGTGTATGCAAAATGCTATTATAAAAACTTAAGCAGCAACTTTTCCAATATTTATGTAAATCTCACCACAGCTGTATACTCTTGAAGGAATCACATCCTGACTCACTATTGATCACATCTGGACGTTCACTCGGGAGACTCTGCTTCAGTTATAAATACACTGGGTGCCCCCATCAGCTCATTAAAGGGGGTACCCATGAAAACCATTCATGGTGTTTTCAAGAGAATTAAAATATTTTAGTCAGCTTTCTACAGTTTTACATTTCAGTTATTTCATATGAAATATGTCTGTTTAATGTGAGGTAGACGTGGACACTGACTTTGTTGCTCCTTGGCTGCTATGGTACAGTGCAGCTTTTTGAGTTTATTATCTAACACTTAATGAAAACACTTATTCAAAAATATTTTTGTTTATGATCATTTTTTATTATATTTTGTTGTATATATATTTTTGCCAAATACAGTATGTTTCACACTTTCAGGTCTGGTCTGTTGTTGATTATGTTCTATAGATTTAAATAGCTTAGACTTTTATTTTTTGTATCACCACCTGGTAAATCAGTCCAACTGTAATCCAAGTGTGATTTTGGAGGAAAGACAGACAGTGTTTTTCTTTATCAAATCAAATCACTTTTATTGTCACATCACATGTGCAGGTACACGGGTACATTACATGCCAGTGAAATTCTTGTGTGCGAGCTTCACAAGCAACAGCGTTGTGCAAAAATACAATAAAATAAAACAAGCAAAATATAAGGATGGCTAAATCTGAATAAGGATGGCTAAATCTTTTCCTTGGATAAAGCTCGATGTCAAGCAAACAACTACGGGATACAACTGAAATACTTATTCACAACATCTTAATTATATACGTAAAATAAGACAACCGAAACATGTCGAACCCCAGAAGCAGGTACTATTTAATATACAAAACCTGAGATACAGATGAAAGGCTGCTGAACACGGATGCACAGCAGACGAGGAGGAGCTCGGTGGATAGATTCATGTTTATATAACTGCTCGATCGTATATTAAGTCAGAAGTAGGACTTCACTTTCCAAGGATCAGGTCTCCAGAGGAAACGCCTCACTCCAGCTGACAGAGGTGAACATTCAGGATGAGGGGAGATACCAGTGCCACACCAGCACCATCAGTGAAATGTTCATCATCCTGAATGTGGACGGTAACAAAACTCTTTTTAAAAAGAGAGGAAAGACTAAAGCTGCCACATTTACAACCTACGCAAGAAATTGAACCACAAACAACATCTTGAACCCGTATTATTAACTAAATAATTATAATAGTCTGAGTTGTTACTACAATACCTAATCAGTGATGTGGTTATTCAGCATTGTCATTCCCAAATCATATGACCTCTGACCTTTGACTTATAGTTGTTAAAGTGTGTCAGAGGAATTCAGCTGAGAGCCAAAGGGACTTTCTGAGGTTTGAAGCCCCGAGGCCTGTCTGTGACACCAGGACTGATCCAGAGTCATTTTTATAACACTTCAAATACATAAAGAAAACATGACATGTTACATCACTAATCATTATCTGTATTTAGAAATGCTTTGTCAAAACACTAAGACAAATGTTATATTTTACTGTGGTCTGAGATTCAGATTCAATTTTCAGAAAAGGAAAATTGTGACAAGAAAATCTCTTTCTGACTTCTTTAGAAATATATTTTTCTTTTGTTTTTTTTATTCTTAGTTTTTTTTCAGCTCCAGTCCGTAAAGTTAATCTCCAACAAGTAGGACAAAGGATCACCTGCAGCTCAGACGGGATCTACCCTCAACCTGACATCACCTGGTCCACCAGCCCTTCATCCAGCATCACCAATAACAACACAACAGCCCATCAGACTGAGCAGCAGCTTTACAGCATCAGCAGTTCTCTGATACTTCCAAACAGTGACATGGATCTATATTACATCTGTGCAGTCAGCACTTGCAGAAACAGGAAGAGAGCAACATTCAGAAAAAGAGATTATACATCCATCCATCCACTGGAACATTTTAATCAGATCTTTACAGGAGATTCGATCTGAACTCTGGAGCCTGATCTCAAGGGTTTTAAGTCTGACACTGAAACCAGAGGATCTTTCTGTCTCTTCTGATTCACTGTGATGGGAGTGATTTCAGCCCTGAGTGATCACGCTGATGTTTGCACAGAGCAGATAATGAAGTGAATGTTTGGGCACATTGGTAACAGTGAAACAGTTTATTAGTAACGTGGGATCGTTTGTGTTCAGAGTATGAACTGAGATTCCTGAAGCTCTTGTCACACTGGTCACAGCTGTAGTTTCCTTCCATGTGTGTACGTTCATGCTTGTTACGACCATATGAGTGTGAGAAGCTTTTGTCACAGTGTCTGCACTTGTATGGTTTCTCTCCTGTGTGGACTCGTTTGTGTTTTTTAAGGTTACTTGCAGTGGTGAAGGATGACCCACACTGATCACAGAGGTGCTTTTTAACCCCACTGTGAATCAGTTCATGTCGTTTTAACTCACTTGATGTGGTGAAGCTTCTCCCACATTCTTTGCAGTATTTCAGTTTGTCTCCACTGTGTCTACGTTGATGTATTTTTAGGGTTTCTTGTCGACTGAAAGTTTTTCCACAAAGATCACAACGAAAGTCTTTCCCACCACCACAGTGATGACAGGGTTGAGAACTGGATCCATCTGTGTCGCTCTGCTTCTAAACAAAGACACAAAGACAGTGTAAGTCAGTCCTTCAACATATTGATCCTGAACGTTGCCTGAAAGAAAGAGCATCTCTGCAGATGTCCAATTACATTTTACTGTTTCAGTTAACACAGATAAAAATAAAAATACATACCTCACAGTAGCTGCACTTGTAGAGTCTCTTTCTGGTGTGGATCTGTTGGTGTTCTCTCAGGTAATGTGGAGATTTAAAAGTCTTCTCACACAGGTCACATTTATAAGGTCGTTCTTCAGTGTGGGTCAACATGTGTTGTTGTAACTGTGTGTTGGTTGTACACTGTCTGCCACACTGATCACAGCAGTACACATCATGTCCGGTGTGAATGCGTAGGTGTATATTTCGGCTGTCTATATGGCTGAAAGTTTTTCCACAAATCTCACAGCTGTATGCCTTAATTCCAGAGTGGTTAACTAGATGCTTCTGTAAGTAGCTACTGCGACTAAAAGCTCTGCCACACTGATCACAGCTGTACGCTTTAACTCCACTGTGGATGACTTGGTGTCTTTTTAGGGAATCCTTCAAGGAAAAAGTCTTTCCACACAAGTCACAGCTGAACGGTCTCTCTCCAGTGTGGATGACCTGATGCTGTTTTAGTGAAGCCTTCCTAGTAAACTCTTTTCCACATTCATCACAGCTGTGTTTTTTCTCTCCCTTTCTTCTGTGAGGTTTGTCGGCCTCCTGAGAGCGGTGACTTCTCGCTCCATGTTGGTCCTGCAGTGACAGAGATACAAACAGAGGCAGTGAGTGAAATGCAGTCGTGGAACAAACGAAACCTTCAAACTCCCTCCATTAACACTAGTTTTAAACCTGAAGGTGGAGTGTGGCACCAAACACCTTAAAGGTCTCTTATCCCCACCTGCTGGTAGTAGAAACACACTACATCCAACTTGGTGCTAAAAATAATTCATGACTGTTCAAACTCTAACGGTGTGTTCACACCGAACGTGATGGACGCGAATAGAGCGTCAGGTTTACATGTAAAGTCAATGGAAAAGCGCGATGACGCGCGATTGTGGGTCCCGCGAAAATTCGGAAGCAGATTTGCGTCGCGAAAACGCGAAAACGCGTGAAACGCGCGTCAGTGTAGCGCGTCTGGCGCGTTTGACTCGCGAATAAAACCACGCGCGTGAGTTTTTGTGTTGCATTTTGTGCATACGCGCGTTTCGCGTCTACCGCTCGAGTTGGAAAAAGCTGAACTCCAGCGTCAAATCGCGCCGCGACAACCAATCAGGAGCCTGGTGACGTGGCTCTGACCTAGGTCAAAGGGGCAGATCCAGCCAAAGCCCTTCATTCTTCATTCAGTATGGAGGAAAAGCTAATCAGAGCCGTGGCTAATCACCCGGAGTTATATGATGCTAGCTACTACTTCTACCGAGACAGGAATAAAAAGGACCGAGCTTGGAGACACATAAGTGAGGAGATCGGGCAACCTGGTAAGTTCATTCCTTCTTCTTTTTAATTTTCAGACTGACCCGATGAACCCGCGCAAAAGCTAGCAAGCCCGCCTACTGTCCCGCTATTTTCCCACTGATGTACAAATACCTTTCCGCTAACAAGATAATGCGTTTATTCAGAGGACATCTGCAGGAGAAAGTGGAAGAGCCTCAGGGACACTTATAATAAGGAGAAGAAGACAGAGAAGGAGAAGGGGAGTGGGTCTGCAGCAGGATCGGGGAGAAAATGGAAGTTCTTCACGGTCATGGGGTTTCTGGACCCCTTCCTCACCCCGCGGGAGACAAGCGGTAATATGGTGCGGACCGTGGAGAACTTCTCCCCCGAGGACCAGGGACAGCCCGGAGAGGCAGCAGGGGAGTGTCAGTCAGAAGGTATGTTTACATTGAGTTAATGTAGGCAGTTAATTTATGCGTGTTGTCATACAGGAATATATTTTGTTTATTAATAAACAGTATACAGTAGTCCCGCTGTTCATCCGTCACTGCCTCGCCTTTTCGCTGATTTTATTTATTGCACCGTACAGCTTTCAACGATGCGCATTGCATTCTGCACCCCAAATGACAAATCTCCTCCGTGTCGTGTCTCCTGCGCTTGCCAAACTTATCATGTTTGGTTTTGATAACCATCACGTCCAATAGAAAAAAACAGCACAAAAACACTCATAACTATGACCCTCATTCGGAAATAGACACCTGCACCGGGAGCAAAAAAGGCGCACAAAAGTGGCGCCGCAGACGGAGAAAAAGCGCGGCATAATACTTTTACGTTTTAAAATCGACAAAGGTTTTCACTTTGAGAATCAACTTGTGAGAACTGTGACTACTGTTCATGTGCTGCAATAAATGAGAGACCACTGTATATAATAATAAGTATATAAGTATATAATAATATAATATTCTCTATGACTGTTGTTTTCAACCTGTTAACATCTAATATTGTCTTGATAGAGTCAAGTAATCATGCAGCAGAGTCCTCAACTGTCTCTTCTCCTGGCTCTCCAGTCCCTGGTCCCTCAGCTCCTGCTGCTGCACCCACAGGTATGAACATCAAGCACTGACAGCTTTTTACTTGCTTGAATTCCCTTGTGATCACCTTTACTAAATATCTACAACCAATCTGTTTATATCCTGTTTTTTTCAATTTTGAAAATGAAAATCTAGTAGCAGCCTTCTCATTACTTTGTGTTGTTTTGTGCTGTGTTTTACAGGCCCACAGAGGAGGAAAGCTCGAAGGCGGGCGAGGGACGGGTCCCAGGACGGTCCATCGGCGGTGGAGCTGGCCATCCTGGAGTCCCTAAAGAGGCCACGCCCGTCTCCAACAGAACATTTCCTCCTCGGCCTTGTTCCTGTTCTGGAGAGCATGCCGCCTCAGACACGAGAATTCGTGAAATTTCAAATTTATAAATTAGTTTTTGAAAACAGCACAGCTGTGTTAAATTTGGAAACATTGGACCCTAATGATCAGTAGTTTTCTGATGAGGCAGCAGCTCTCCAGGGCAGAAACAATGTTCTTATTTTTCTCCTCCTTCTCCCTGAGGCTCTTCCACTCCAAGCTGGGTCCTTTTTATTCCTGTCTCTCTGTAAATAGTTAAATTTCATATATTTATGATAAATGTTTTTGTTAATGAATTTATATATTTTTTCAAATAAACATTTATAATGACTAATGTCTCAGTTCTACTACACAGCAAATATTGGCACCCGACTTGACACAAGTAGAATTTATTTCATATTATACTAATGACAAAACATAATAATACAGTGGGATGCAAAAGTTTGGGCAACATTGTGAAAAGTAATTATTTTCCTGTACAAATTATTGGTTGTCACAATAAAAATTGTCAGTTAAATATATCATATAGGAGACACACACAGTGATATTTGAGAAGTGAAATGCAGTTTACAGAAAGTGTGCAATAACTGTTTAAATCAAGCAGGTGCATAAATTTGCGACACAAAAAAAGAGAAATGAAATAAATATTTAGTGTATATCAATGTGTGTGTCTCCTATATGATATATGTAAGTGACATTTTTCATTGTAACAGCGATTCATACAGGAAAATAATGACTTTTAATAAGGTTGCCCAAACTTTTCCACCACACTGTATATAGGAACATAGTGAAGACAAGTTATTTAAGAGAGTAAAAAGAGGTTAGTTTATTTTGGAGTAGAGCTCCATTTATTAAGAAAAATTTAAAAAGACAGGAACACTCTTTAGAGGTTTGTGGGTGGCTCTTAAAAGAGCCGTTGTGGGGAAGTCACTCGGACTTCAAACAGGCTACTCCTTTGGTTGCCAAGACACAGCTCCCTCCGCCGAGAAGTGAGCCATGAATTTCTCCCTCACCAGGACAGCCTCTCTGGAGGAGTTGTTTGCTGGCAAGGAACCTGGACAAAATTGTTTAAAATGAGTATTATGTGTACTGCAGTTACAAAATACATTATTGAAATTCCAAAATTACAAATTGCAAAACATAAATCTTACATAAAACCTTTTGTAATTATAAGGATAATTACATGATATATATTAGATATAATCTAAAACAGTCTGCGGGGATTATATACAAATATTCAACTATCCCAGAATTAAACCAGGTCTAAATAAAAAGGAGTGAGTATCACTACAAAGGTTAACTCAGTGGTCCTAATGCTACAGTTTGATATCAGCAAACACCGAGCGCATACATTGATATGACACCACAGCCATGCTATCATTCAAACACTGATAACAGCATAAATCGAATTAAATCGGGACTTGATGAGACCTTCTGAGTATCACTAGAAATATTATAAACAGTCGTCTCCGTACCACATTCACTGTTAGCATAGCACATCCATGTTAGCAGTGTATAAATGGATGGTTTAGCATGTATTAGCACAGGTATCAATAAAGGACTACCGTATTAAATACTTTTACTAACCTCAGGCAGATGGACAGGCGCTCTGCAGGTGGGATTGAGCGCCTGTAGTTGGTGTCTAGGCGGGCGATTCTGGGACCGACCCGGGGAAGCAGGTCCTCAAACTGGCCGAGTGAAAGACGGTGATGTCGCTGCAATTGGCCGTCATCCAGGCGCAGCTCCTGGAGCAAATGGTGAAACTCACCAAACTGCTCATGCCTCTGGAGGACCTGATGGACCCAGGTACGGCGAGGGCGTCTTTTACGCCGCTGCTCTGCTCTCCACAGTACATAGAGAAGGGAGACTCTCTCTTCAAGCGCTAACTCGACAGCTGCCATCTTGCAAAGATACCGGTCTGGCACAACTTCCTCCCACATCCCTCCCACATTTCCGGTTCACGCGCGTCAAAATATCATATTTTGACGCGCGATGGATTTTTCTTGGACACGCGTTGAGGCGCGAATGTGCACGCGTCAAATTAGGGGCGTTTGGGGCGTTTTTGTTCGCGTCCATCGCGTTCGGTGTGAACACACCGTAAGATCATGCCCATCCTTCCTGCTGTACACTAATATTAAGACTAGCATGCTAACACACTCAGAAAAGTAATAAATGTTTACCAGGTCTATACTTCTTTATATTTCCCGTTGCTGTTTCCTATTAGATATTTTTTTTTATAATTTTCTAAATTATTAAATCCAATGTAACAGTTACTAGCTTGGTTGAGTGAAGGAGAACGTCAGAGTCGGATTGTAACCTGAGGAATTTTTTACTTTTAGTCCCTACATATCACATACATATCTGTATTTTCTACAACTTACATTTACAAAACAGGCTTTTTACTTTTGGTTTAAGTCTTTTGCGGGGAGATATTTCATCACTGCAGGCATCAAAAATCAAAACGATCTGAGCCTAAACAGTAACACATGAAAGCTAAGATGAAGATGAAAGAGGCAAAACTGTGTGACATAGTCAGGGGTTAAAATGGGCTGGTGGGGTCCCCCTCCCCACTTGCACAGCAATAAACAACTACAGGTGCTCATAAGGCAGCTGGTGTTGTGACACTGAATTCAATTGAAAATGTAATTAATACTACTACTAATAATAAAGAATAATAATTGCTTGTGACTTCTTAATGTTTGTAAATATAATTGAAAAATACATAGTATATAATAATATACAACACAGTCATATAACAGGTTGGGAGTATGAGAGTTTTAGACGTGACTGATTATTTGGTGAAACTGTGATATTTTCCTCACCTTCTGTGTTGAGCTCATTGTTTCCTCTGTAGTGACTCAGCTGAGTCCAGATGGCTGAAAATGTTCCTCTGCTGCTCCGTCAGACTCTTCTCCTCCTGCTGATCAGCTGGGACACAAAACAGATCTTTGTTAGGCTCCACACTGCACTGAAGAGTCAAAGTGTCTCATATGTTCATCTGACAACACAAAGTACAAATTTCACTCTGATTGCTTGTAGAAATCTTGTGAGACGTGTTGTGCTGCAAAGTGAGGAAACTCTCTCACTCACTTATACTTCAGGAGGAACTTTGTGACATTGGCTCTAATATTCTAAGCAGCCCTTTACTATGACAGGGCCAGAACGTCCCATTTGAAGGTTTGGGAGAAGGACCATGTTAAAGGTGGATTGGGGTTTATACACTTTGTTATGATACAGGTAAGGCTGTAAGAGCCTGAGAAGGTGTCCTGAATGAACCTCTAAAAACGACTCTGCTTCAGTCTGGAAACAGCAACTACAAGTTTAAAGACTCCATCAACAATTCACACCCAGCAACAGCCTGAACAGCTCCTCCTGTGGTTTCCACAAACAGGGACAGACCTGTTACTCCCCCAACCCCACACTTTCCACACCTTCAGCCCCCCAGTCCCACCACGTCCACCATTCCCCAAACTTTGATTCTGTTCATCTGGACGTAGCTTTGGCAGTGGGAGAAACGTTTCGTCACTCATCCAAGTGACTTCTTCAGTCTCAGCTAGAGCTGGGCGATATAAGATTTTTTCATATCACGATATGTTTTTTTCATATCAGGCGATAACGATATATATCACGATATAAGCCAAATAACTATATTTGTAAGATTTAAATGTGCCGTTGCTCACAAGTGAAATGTGAAATAATCAGCAGCTTGTTTTGATTTAAATATTTATTTCCCATAATAAGTTCAGCAGGGTAGATGTACTTAAGGAACATGAGACTTTTTCAGATAAATAAAGGCAAATATTGCAAACTACACAAAAGGCAGCCGCTAAAGCGTTTAAGTTTCAAAATAGAACAAACAAAACAGACTACTAAATTGTCAATTCCACTTAGAAACAAAATATTAATTCTAAAAATGAGTCTTAGTTTGTTTTACAGAAGATCAGACAAAATTGACTAACTTTTGTCAATATCAAATAAACTGAGAACTAAAGGGAAATTCTCAATCTCTCCTTGTTGTATAGCTTAGCTTTTCAAACAGTTTTAACAGTTACTTTAGTCTGACAAAACCCGAATGACGAATTAGCACTTTCAGTCAGAAATTGAGCATGCACCGGTTTATTGTATTTCCAGACTTGCTTTCGGCACATTTTACAGTGCGTGCTACTCTGTTTGTTGCCAGACTTGAAATAGCCGAAATACCTTCACACTAAGGAACTTCTGTGGCTCTTCCGTTCGACAATCTCTCCGGAATTGGAACCATCATCTGTTTTCTCTTCGGTAACCTTCGGTCACGCTCTCGGTTGATTTTTCTCTAGTCGGCACACTCATTTCCTCCATTACCCGGGCGACACAGCGGCTGGCTCTGGCTGCTTCCCAAACAAATACACATGTGCGGCTTGGCACTTGTGCTGTACATAACAAGTCACGTGACGTGACGCTGCGGCTGTGATTGGTTCGGCTCTGCGCTACTTAATTTGGATTGGCTGTTCTTTTTTTTTTTTTTAAGAGGAAGAGCGGTGAGTAGTGATGGGATTTCCGGCTCTTTTTAGAGATCCGGATCTTTCGGCTCGACTCACTAAAAATATCCGGCTCGACTCACTAAAAATATCCGGCTCGACTCACTAAAAATATCCGGCTCGGCTTACTAGAAAGAGCCGACTCTTTCGGCTCCGAACCGGCTCTTCAGGTTGTTTTGTTGCTTTAATTATTTAATCATTAACAATAATATAAAATTATGCAGAAAAGGAATTACTAATGTTAAAAAGTGGTTTTATTTATATATGTTTATATATGGCCCCTAGAGACAAAGCACGTACAAACTCTAAAGGATATACAAACTCCAAAACACATTTCTAGCGTTAACTGAACTTCCAAAACAGAACTACCCAGATCACTTAAATTACACAATTGAAAGCATGTGTGTATTGTTTGTGTATTTATAGACAAGCACTCATATTTATTCAAATAATTTTAAAAAAAGTTAATTTACCTGTTACTACCACACACCAAATCCGCTTGCTGATACTTCCTGGCTTGTGTAGCCACTAGGTAACAAAAGCTCAACACTGCGCCCAGCATCCTGGAGCACTTCTGTTGTCTTTTGTACTTGATTCTGAGTTTTTACGTGTTTTGGAGTTTGCACGTGTTTTGGAGTTTGTACGTGCTTTGTCTCTAAGGGCCACCGTGAATATACTTTATTTATTCACTCCACATAAAATGTAATAAATAAATCATATAATACAAAAAACAACTATTTACATTTTAAACTTTTAACTATTTAAATTTTTAGCTTTTTCCTTTTAAACAAATTTAACGTGAAACAATACAAAACACTGCAAACCACAACACAATTAAATATAGATTAAAATATTAAAACAAAAAGAAGATGCACATTCTCTGTCATATGGGCCTGCATGATTTCTGAATCCTTTATCATCTGCAACTGAAAATAGTGGATGATTACTTGTCCGTCGCTCTCTTTCTCTCTGGCTCTGTTCCTGTGCTACTGCAAGTGTAACTAACGCCCCTCCCCCCTCTGCCCAGCGCAAAGTACAGGCCGCGCATGCGGAGTTTAGTGGAAAAAAGGGCGAGAGAGAGGGTGAGAGAAAGAAAAAAAAACCTCACGGATCACGTCGTTCACTTCAAAGACCCGGCTCTAAGAGCCATTTCGTTCGCGAACGACCCATCACTAGCGGTGAGGTCTATCGCAATAGTTTAATTTTTCTATCGAGAAAAAGTTACTTCGCAATACATATTGTTATCGTTCTATCGCCCAGCTCTAGTCTCAGCTGACTGCAGGTTTCCCCAATTTTCAACAGTACATTTGCATAATTTCCACAATGGGCTGGGAGGTCAGTTATTGAGCATTAATATGCAAATTCTCATGATCATTGCTCAAATGCTGTGATTGCAGCGACTCCTCAACTCTTTGTGAATGGTACTCATGGCCATTGATCAGCGATCTTTGATTAATGAGCTTTGATCAGTGGTTTCAGTGCTTTCCTTCCTGTTTTGTCTGCAGCTGTGTTTGACACGGGAAAGACATTATTACATTCTTCACACTCTCCTGCACATTAACCACCACAATATATTTTTATTCTCTGTGCTTTCAAATATGAACACTGTTTACTTTCATCTCTGTTTCATTAGTTTTTGTTAACATCTTCCTGTGCATCACTTTACAGCAGCCAGACTCATTAAAATGAGACTTTGTAGGAGTTCGCTTCCTCTCATGTGTTCATCCACAGCTGCTGGACAATAAAGTTATTGTGACCCTGATACTGCAGCAGATCGCGCTCATCCATTTCCTGTTATCACTTCAAATAGAAATGAGGCTGTAGAGGTTTGGTGCATGCAGGAAAACAGCTGCAGGGACAATGAAAAGACTTTTCTGCTCCAACTTTCTGCCAGCAAACGCTCAACTTCTCCCAGCATGCTGTGCTAATGATTAGTTGGTGTTTTTCTCCAAACACTCTCTCACTCTTCTCTCAACGTGTTCACAATAAACTTTGAACAGACACCGAGGAGAGTAGCAGAAGACCTCATTCAGGAGCTAAACTCAACATGAACTGAACTCACAGTAAAGTTAGCTCGGTGCTTACCTTTAGATGAGCCCACAAACCGAGAGAAACTCCGTGATGAAGCTGGAACTCTTTCCAAACACAGGAAACAGATCAGGGAGCAGAGACCCACGTGGTTCACGCTATCGATGATCCAGGAGACAAGGGTGGGCAGATCGATGCAGATATCGATCCAAACGTTGGTACTAGTTTATTCTCTTTGAATGAAAGAGCAGCTCTCTGCGCAAACACCTCCTCTCGTGGAGCGTACTCACTTTGCTCCTCCCCATCTTCTTCTTTATATCGTTATTTGGCGGTTGTCAAAAAACAAAATGGTGAATTACCGCCACCAACTGGTGTGGAGTGTGAACTGGAACATCGACCCTCAACTTGTCCCAAACCATTTATTTTCCTTGAAAAACTGGAATAAGGCCTGATAACTTTCACTTCTTGAGTCCTTTTGCAGTAAATCAATAAGATCCAGTTTCATGTTTATGTTACTGAGGTTTTGGATCAGTTACCTTCTCACAGTGTAATATAACATGTTCTACAGTTTTCTTTTCTCTTTTTTGAATGATTTGAATGGAGGTTATAATCTACCATCACTGAACTGAAATGAATTTGAGTGTATTTTATTGTGCAGGCTGAGTTTGATTAGATTTTCTTAGAGGTTATATTAATGTCATTAAATAGTTTTTTATTTTTTATTAATGTATGTATGTATTTCCTTTTATATACAGCACTAATTTACAATGGGAGTTTCCAAGGTGTGTTATTGCAGGGTAAATGTCATTTAGCCTTTTAAAAGTATTCTAATAATATCTTTTAACAGGAGTGATTGATTTTAAAAATGGGATTCTTTATTCTGTGTAATATTTCATTAGTCTCTGTTACTCTAATATTTCTCTCCATACTCAACCTTGTTTTTGTTTTTCCCTATAACACACAGTTATACATCACATATTATAAATCTGACTTTGATAAATATTTAGATCTTCACACATTTCAGGGTCCAAGTGTGGGTTGACTGAAGTGTTTGTTTTTATCCCAACAACATAATAAACATTTTACTGTTATATGTACAGAACCAAAAATCAAAAACATGATATATGCATTACTGTCTTCAGCCTCTAGGGGGCATTGTTGTTCAGGAAGTACATTCTACTCAGACAAGCTGCTAAAAGCGCTTCTCTAACCAAAGACTGTAAACAGAAGATGAGAGTTCAGAAACAGTAAAACAGATTCACAGAAGCCACAGTGATATTAAACATGCAGCACTGACGGGGATGACAGACAACATTACAGGTCAGTTGCAAAAACAATAACGCTAATACAGAACAAAGATACTGACTATAAATAAAGATGTTAGACCTCACTAAGATCAGGATAACTGGTGACCTTCAGGTCATCAATCCAGTATGTCTCTGATGACAGGACATGAGCAGTGTTACAATTTATGAAACTGATGAAAGATTTTAACACAAAAAAGTAAAGGAGTGTTTTTAAAATAGAATCTCTCGGGAAAATGAAGGTGTGGCAACACACAAATATATATTAGCAATTACATTTCAGCTCGCCTCGACTTTTGTAATAGTCTTTACTCTGGTGTTAGTCTGTCATCAGTCAGCCGACTGCAGCTGGTCCAAAACGCTGCAGCACGGTTACTAACGGGCACACGCAAACAAGACCACATATCTCCCATACTGGCATCCGTACACTGGCTGCCAGTCAAGTTTTTGAATTCATTTTAAGATTTTATTATTTGTTTTTAAGGTGTTGCATAGGTCTGCACCCTCATACCTTTCTGATTATTTAAATTGGTACATTCCTGCTAGATCACTGAGGTCTGCGGATCAGATATTCTTAGTTGTCCACGGTCCACATTAAACACAGAGGAGACCGGGCCTTTGCTGTGACTGCTCCTATCCCTGCACATCAGGACCTCCTCAACATTGGACAGTTTTAAAACCCTCTTAAAAATGAATGAGTTTTTAAAACTTTTGTCTTACTCAAATTGTATAGAAGTATTGTGTTGTATAGCTGGAGACAGCGTTTATACCGCTGTCTGCTTTGGTCGCAAAGCCATCATGGATCTCTGTGGAGATCCGGCTTTTTTTAGATTCAGTTAAAATCAAGGCACTCGAAAAGATCCTCTGGAAAAGAGTAATATTCTTGGAACAGAGTTTATTAAACAGAATTATATTGACAGTAAGAAATTACACACAGAATATAGCGAGACAGTTAGCAGAAAGCAAAGTGAAGCGAACCCCATGGTGAAGAGCCTTTAAGCACAAACATAACGAATTTGCAAATGGATAACAAACAGTCATTATAATTCATCACACATTGAAATATCAGACAAATCACCAATACCGCTCTTCCAAATAGTGGCCCATTAATATTATGCTGAACACAGTCCAAAAGATTCAATAAGTCACATCAGTCTCTACTGTCTGTCTATTGTTTACTATAACAGCCAAGTAGCTAACAAAGGTAAACAGCAGTTTTCTCAATCCCTACTAATGAATGTTATCTTGTTTCAGGACAATACCAGGTAAGCAGATGTGTCCTTTTTTCTGGGATTTCACACAACCCAGGAAAAATAATACATAATAGGCTTGGAGTAACAATATGAATCATAATCAAGCAGCCCGCCCCCTCCCTTTTTGACAGGTTGTGTGTGAGACTTCAGCACAGCAGCAAACAGGTGCACCGAGGCCCCTCACACTCAGTTTTTACATATATGCTGTCAACGTTAACGCTGTCATCAAGATTGACACAATTACAATTTTTAACCCATCTGGAGCGCAGAATGCACAAATTTTGGACAAACTGTCCAAAATGCATTGACAGAGACATTTCAGGGATTTTGAGTCATTCTGCAATCCAGAACGGATTAATTGTGTAAAAATTTTAAAGCACGTAATCGTGATGTCAGCATTGACGTTAAGTTTAACCCTCAAACCAGAAAAGGATCTTTCTGTCTCTTCAGATTCACTTTGATGGGAGTGATTTCAGCCCTGAGTGATCACGCTGATGTTTGCACAGAGCAGACAATGAGGTGAATGTTTTGGCACATTGGTAACAGTGAAACAGTTTATTAGTAACGTGGGATCGTTTGTGTTCAGAGTATGAACTGAGATTCCTGAAGCTCTTGTCACACTGGTCACAGCTGTAGTTTCCTTCCATGTGTGCAAGTTCATGCTTGTTACGACTACCTGAATGTGAGAAGCTTTTTTCACAGTGTCTGCACTTGTATGGTTTCTCTCTTGTGTGGACACGTTTGTGTCTTTTAAGAGTGACTGCAGTGATGAAAGATGACCCACACTGATCACAAACGTGCTTTTTAACCCCACTGTGAATCAGTTCATGGCGTTTTAATCTACTTGATGTGGTGAAGCTTCTCCCACATTCTTTGCAGTATTTCAGTTTGTCTCCAGTGTGTCTATGTTGATGTGTTTTTAGGGCAGCTTGATTCTATCTGAACTCTGTGGAGCCTGATCTCAAGCTTTTTGAGTCTGACACAGAAACCAGAGTATCGTTCTGTGTCTTCAGATTCACTGTGATCCAGTGATGGGAGTGATTTAAGCCCTGAGTGATCACGCTGATGTTTGCACAGAGCAGACAATGAGGTGAATGTTTGGGCACATTGGTAACAGTGAAACTGTTTATTAGTAACGTGGGATCGTTTGTGTTTGGAGTATGAACTGAGATTACTGAAGCTCTTGTCACACTGATCACAGCTGTAGTTTCCTTCCATGTGTGCACGTTCATGAATGTTACAACTACTTGATTGTGAGAAGCTTTTGTCACAGTGTCTGCACTTGTATGGTTTCTCTCCTGTGTGGACTCGTTTGTGTGTTTTAAGGTGACTTACAGTGGTGAAGATTGACTCACACTGATCACAGCGGTGCTTTTTAACCCCACTGTGAATGAGTTCATGTTGTTTTAATCCACTTGATGTGGTGAAGCTTCTCCCACATTCTTTACAGTATTTCAGTTTGTCTCCAGTGTGTCTACGTTGATGTACTTTTAAGGTGTATTGGTGACTGAAAGTTTTTCCACAGAGGTCACAACGAAAGTCTTTCCCACCACCACAGTAATGACAGGGTTGAGAACTGGATCCATCTGTGTCGTTCTGCTTCTAAACAAAGACACAAAGACAGTGAAAGTAAGTCCTTCAACACTTTTATCCTGAACGTCGCCTGAAATAAAGAGCATCTCTGCAGACGTCCAATTACATTTTACTGTTTAACGCACTCAGTTTACTGGGCTGCAATAACTACAATACTACCACCATAATACTACAGTAATACTAAAATCATAACTGACATGAAAATCTGAATAATCACTCAGAGCTGCTTTTCCATGCAGTAGAATTGCTAACATGCTAACACAATTTAATGAACAGAGTTGTTCCAAACAGTCAGGCTAAAATGACAAGATAACAATATAAACACATACCTCACAGTAGCTGCACTTGTAGAGTCTCTTTCTGGTGTGGATCTGTTGGTGTTCTCTCAGGTTACGTGGATCTTTAAAACTCTTCTCACACAGGTCACATTTATAAGGTCTCTCCTCAGTGTGGGTAAACATGTGTTGTTGTAAATGCGCGTTGGTTGTACACTGTCTGCCACACTGATCGCAGCAGTACACATCATGTCCGGTGTGAATGCGTAGGTGTGTATTTCGATTCCGTATCTGGCTGAAAGTTTTGCCACAGATGTCACAGCTGTATGCCTTAATTCCAGAGTGGGTAACTAGATGCCTCTGTAAGCTGCTACTGTGAGTAAAAGCTCTGCCACACTGATCACAGCTGTACGCTTTAACTCCACTGTGGATGAGTTGGTGTTCTTTTAGAGCATCCTTCCTGGAAAAAGACTTTCCACACAAGTCACAGCTGAACGGTTTCTCTCCAGTGTGGATGACCTGATGCTGTTTAAGTGTAGACTTCACAGTAAAACCCATCCCACACTCATCACAGCTGTATTTGTTCTCTCTCTTTCTTCTGTGAGGTTTGTCGGCCTCCTGAGAGCGCTGACTTCTCGCTCCATGTTGGTCCTGCAGTGACAGAGATACAAACAGAGGCAGTGAGTGAAATGCAGTCGTGGAACAAACTCAACCTTCAAACTTCCTCCATTAACACTAGTTTTGAACCTGAAGGTGGAGTGTGGCGCCAAACACCTTAAAGGTCTCTTATCCCCACCTGCTGGTAGTTCTAATACATTACATCCAACCTGGTGTTAAAAATAATTAATGACTGTTCAAACCAATGACTGTAGAAAACATTGTCTGTATTGTGCACTGGTGTCTGGCTCTGGTATAGATCATAAGCCCCGCCTCCTCCATGTTAGACAGGAGTGGGATCAGATAATTTTTCAATCATTAGCTATAGATTAAAATAGTAAAGCCCAATATTTATGCACTGAAACCAACTACAGCTGTTTGTTTGGTAGCTTACGTTAAAATAAAGTTTGTTTCAAATATTCTGGTTAAAAGAAACAGTCTGGATGATTCTTAATAAGTTATTGTTGACAGTTACATGGACATTACTCTGTACAGCTTACATGCTCTGAGAGAAATAATTTGAAGCTTTAATATTTCTTGTCTGGTACCCAGGCAACCGCTGAAACACCAGTTATAATACCTGCGTATGTTGGTGACCACAATGCAGCAGCAGACTGAACAAGGACTGAAACCTGCTCCATCATCTCATCTTTATCAATTTACATAGCACCAACAACTCAAAGGTAAACATATTGCAAAATCTGTTAGTATATAAGGCTTTGTCCTTATCTAATAAACAGCTCATATGTCAGCTGGCAGCAGAGCTGTAGAAAGGAAGATATGTAAGAGAAGAACTTCAGATCCCGAGTGTGTGAGGACAGAGAGGATCAGCTTTATTTCAGATTTGAGGGATAAGCTTTATTTTTCAGTTTGTGATGATTCTGTTCTCTTTGTGATTCCAGGAGCTGCCCTCAGATTCAGACCTCAGCACCACCCAGTGACAGCAGACAGATCATCCAACATGTTCACATGTTAACTGCAAAATTAATTGATGAAAACAGTACAAAAGGTTAAAGTACCACATGATGTGCTGTCAGTGAAAGCTGCAGCTCTTTTTGTTGATACATTTAAAGTAGTGCTATCAATAGATTAAAATTAATAACCTCATAAATAAACTAATAAATCGCTCAATTTTCTGCATTTAATCGCAATCAATGGATCAATATGCCAGAATGCAATTACACTTTTTGAACTTTATATTTAAGCATGTAACAGACATTCATGCAATATAATGAAATAAATAAAGAATAAACACAAAGAATATCTGCTTTGTGTTTGCTTCAATCATTTAACACAGGTTCTCTCCTGTGAAATACAACTTTTTAAAAAGCCTATTTACTAATATGTAAGTATACATTAATATATAATATATATGAGTGCTGTCAAACAATTAAAATGTTTAATCATATTCATCACAGGGTTACTGTGGATTCATTTATTCTTTATGTTTCCTTTTATATATTTCCATAAATTTCTAATTTCTTCAATGATAATAAACTCAATGTAACAGTTACTGGCTTGGTTCAATGAAGGAAAATATCTGTTTGTAACTTGAGGGTTTTTACTTTTACTCCTTACACTTAAAAAATAGATGTGTTACTTTTGGTCTGAGGAATTTGAGGAGAGTTATTTCATCACTGCGGGCATCAAACATCAAACCAATATGAACCTAAACAGTAACACATGAAAGGCAATCCTGATCATGTACTAATCACCAGGTTGTGAAATACAAAAAGAGATTAAAGAGGCAAAACTATGAGTAAGCCAATGTTTTTCTTCTTTTTGTTTTTGCACAGCAACTCAACGACTGCAGGTGCTCATAAGTTGCAGGAGAGTTTTCTCCAAGCATGACATCCCGGTGTATTTCAGACCCATCAACACGCTCAGACAAAAACTGGTTCACCCGAAAGACAAAACTCCAAAACACAGACTCAACAATGTGGTGTATGCTGTACAGTGCAGCGAGGAATGCCCAGACTTCTACACTGGAGAGACCAAACAGCCACTTCACAAGCGCATGGCACAACATAGAAGAGCCACCTCCACAGGACAAGACTCAGCAGTCCATCTGCATCTAAAGGTCAAAGGTCACTCTTTCGAGGATGCCAATGTTCACATTTTAGACAGAGAGGACAGATGGTTTGAAAGAGGACTGAAAGAAGCATCTATGTCCACTGTGAGCGACCATCTTTGAACAGAGGCGGTGGTTTATGACACCAACTGTCTGCCATCTATAATCCAGTTTTGAGTTCCCTCCCCAGACGCCTTAACGCCCACTCACATCCTGGGCCATCCGACCTCAGAAATTCGCATGATAAGGTGGGGCCAGGTTTCACAAAGAGCTCACCCGAAACCCTGGCTGGTTGGAACCCACACCCAGTTTCACACCTTGGCTCAGGCGATTAGAGGATCATCAGGGGGTCCTTTTGTCCCTCTGTGGGGGGACACTCCCACTAGATTTAAATCTGGGACTCTCCACCATTTGACCTTAGAACTGAAGAAGCTTCTCGGATGAGAGGTGAAACGTCTTCAAGTAACTTAAAGAAGTCCAGACGCTTTTCTTTGCAAGCTCCTTTGACAAGTTGCAGTAACTATACTTCAGCATCTAGCTATCCATGCAGAAGACGAGCGAGCATAAATTGATTAATATTTTTTAAGTGGCAGGTAATTTCAAATGCAGCATTTCTATCAGCTCAAAAAACATCAGCAAACAAACAAACTGTTTATGTGCAGTTTTGTCTCACAGTGTGTTACTCGCTAAAGCAGCGGTCCCCAACCCCCGGGCCACGGACCGGTACGTGAGTTATTTGGTACTGGGCCGCAAGAGTGAGACTCGGGTGTGAAATGTATGGTTTTCAGGGTTCTTATCGGTTTTTAGCGTTATTTTGTTTGTTATTTTGTTATCGTTTTTTTTCGTTAACTCGGTTTTCCTGGGTCTTTTCACGTGTGTTATGAATAAATCTTCTTTTTTTCGGTACCGGCACTAGTTTTATTTTGTTGTATTTATCCGCGACACCTTAAAGGCCGGTCTGTGAAAATATTGTCGGGCACAAACCGGTCCGTGGCGCAAAAAAGGTTGGGGACCGCTGCGATAAAGGTCCAGCTGCTGTACATCACAGGGAGAGAAAGGAAAGAGAGCTAACTTCACTCAGAGATGGAGAAAGATAAGACACACAGGACAGGAGAGGAAGAAGAGAGGTTAGATTTAAAGGGAAGGACTGCTCAGTGGGATTTGATCAACTGAAGATTAAAGCTTACATGTAAGTTCTCATGTGTTGAAATCAGACATTGGGTCTGTACATGTGACATTATGTTTTTTCATAAACTGAAAGATGCTGCAAAACAATCTGAGGCAGATTATTTAGTGAAGTGATTGTATATATAATAATATACAACACAGTCATATAACAGGTTGGGAGTATGAGAGTTTTAGACATGACTGATTATTTGGTGAAACTGTGATATTTTCCTCACCTTCTGTGTTGAGCTCATTGTTTCCTCTGTAGTGACTCAGCTGAGTCCAGATGGCTGAAAATGTTCCTCTGCTGCTCCGTCAGACTCTTCTCCTCCTGCTGATCAGCTGGGACACAAAACAGATCTTTGTTAGGCTCCACACTGCACTGAAGAGTCAAAGTGTCTCATATGTTCATCTGACAACACAAAGTACAAATTTCACTCTGATTGCTTGTAGAAATCTTGTGAGACGTGTTGTGCTGCAAAGTGAGGAAACTCTCTCACTCACTTATACTTCAGGAGGAACTTTGTGACATTGGCTCTAATATTCTAAGCAGCCCTTTACTATGACAGGGCCAGAAAGTCCTATTTGAAGGTTTGGGAGAAGGACCATGTTAAAGGTGGATTGGGGTTTATACACTTTGTTATGATACAGGTAAGGCTGTAAGAGCCTGAGAAGGTGTCCTGAATGAACCTCTAAAACCAGTTTTCAGCTAACGACTCTGCTTCAGTCTGGAAAACAACAACTACAAGTT
Organism: Neolamprologus brichardi; assembly: GCF_056152115.1. Taxonomy (NCBI): domain Eukaryota; kingdom Metazoa; phylum Chordata; class Actinopteri; order Cichliformes; family Cichlidae; genus Neolamprologus; species Neolamprologus brichardi. The sequence continues at coordinate 35,716,072 of NC_142112.1, forward strand.
TAAAGACTCCATCAACAATTCACACCCAGCAACAGCCTGAACAGCTCCTCCTGTGGTTTCCACAAACAGGGACAAACCTGTTACTCCCCCACCCAACACTTTCCACCCCCCACCCCAACCATTCATAATAACAGGGCCCACACCTGATCACCACTTCACAAGTCTCTCCAGCCCCCATGGTGCCACTCTCCAAACTCCACCATTCCCCAAAGTTTGATTCTGTTCATCTGGACGTAGCTTTTGCAGTAGGAGAAACGTTTCGTCACTCATCCAAATGACTTCTTCAGTCTCAGCTGACTGCAGGTTTCCCCAATCTTCAACAGTACATTTACATAATGACTGAAACGAGCACCACTGAAGGAACAATGGGCTGGGAGGTCAGTTATTGACCATTAATATGGAAATTCTCATGAACATTGATCAACAACCACTGATCGCTTACAGCGACTCCCCAACTCTTTGTGAATGGTACTCATGGCCATTGATCAGCGATCTTTGATTAATTAGCTTTGATCAGTGTTTTCCTTCCTGCTTTGACTGCAGCTGTGTTTGACACATGAAGACATTATTACATTCTTCACGATTATACTTTATTCTTTTTGGGGGAAGTGCAGCTTTAAACCTTCACATGATTCAAGTCAACCCAACAAATCAATCCGAACGATCACAAGTGGGAAAAACTTCTGTAGATAAAATAAAATAAAACCCAACATTCAATCCACAACATGATTAAAAACATGATTCTCCCAAATCACCAAGAGCTGCACATTAACCACCACAATATATTTTTATTCTCTGTGCTTTCAAATATGAACACTGTTTACTTTCATCTCTGTTTCATTAGTTTTTGTTAACATTTTCCTGTGCATCACTTTACAGCAGCCACACTCATTAAAATGACACTTTGGAGGAGTTCACTTCCTCTCACGTGTTCATCCACAGCAGCTGGACAATAAAGTTTATTGTGACCCTGATACTGCAGCAGATCGCTCTCATCCATTTCCTGTTATCACTTCAAATAGAAATGAGGCTGTAGAGGTTTGGTGCATGCAGAAAAACAGCTGCAGGGACAATGAAAAGACTTTTCTGCTCCAACTTCTCCCAGCATGCTGAGCTAATGATTAGTTGGTGTTTTTCTCCAAACACTCTCTCACTCTTCTCTCAACGTGTTCACAATAAACTGTGAACAGACACCGAGGAGAGCAGCAGAAGACCTCATTCAGGAGCTAAACTCAACATGAACTGAACTCACAGTAAAGTTAGCTCGGTGCTTACCTTTAGATGAGCCCACAAACCGAGAGAAACTCCGTGATGAAGCTGGAACTCTTTCCAAACACAGGAAACAGATCAGGGAGCAGAGACCCACGTGGTTCACGCTGCTCTCAGCTACGATCCAGGAGACAAGGGTGGGCAGATCGATGCAGATATCGATCCAAACGTTGGTTTAGTTTGTTTTATCATCCAAATTCACGATTTTACTCCTTAGGATGAAACGGTAACTCCGTCTGCGTAAACTGTGTCCAGCATGTGATCCCGGAACAGACTTCTTCTTCTTTGTATTGTTTATTGGCGCTTGTCAAACACCAAAATTGTGCATTACCGCCACCAACTGGTGTGGAGTGAAACGTCGACACCCAAATTCTCCCTAAATGTATACTCTATTTTAAAAACTGGAATAAGTCCTGACAACTTTCACTTCTTGAACCCTTTTGCAGTAAACTTACGTTTTGAACAGCGGGCGTGTCAACGTTATCCCCCTATTCAGCTTCTCGGCGACTCAAAGGTTTTACAGTCACCAATAGTAGTGTTCAAATCAATATGTCCAAATCTTATTCCAGATATGACCACCTCCTCTCTCCTACTCCTTCCTGTGCTTCTCATTTCTCCTACCCTCCTTAAATTTTTATACAACCATCGTCCCCTCCGTTCTTCCTCCCACTGTTTTTGTCATGTTTCCTTTATTTCTTGCCTTATTATACTCGTTATCTCTGTCTGACAGAAGTTAATAGCCAGGTCAGTTAACCCATGTTTTGTGGCTTTCTTCACAACTCTGTCGTTTCATTTCCTCTGACTCCATAGTGAGCTGGAATCCATAAAAAGCCAACTATAAGTCCCATCATGTGTATTTTGTTAAATGTTTGCTGAACCTCTGTTAGTACATCTGCTCTACTTTCTGAGCAGCTACACTATAAACTGTCCAATGAAGAGCTTCAGTCTGAACAAATGCCTGATTGTAACGGTCACATGTCTTCTACCCACTGAACAGCTGACAGTACTGGAAGCATTTCTCCAGTGTGTACTGACGGTCCACCATTGATCCTTTTCAGGGACAACAAATGCTACCCCGGTTTGACTGGCTGTATTCTTTGATGCATCTGTATATATTTGTACATAATTATAATACTGATCATTGTAAGTCTGTACTGTATGTAAGTTTAAATTAAATTCCCCATTCCTGTTCTTCTTTTCGTGTAATGTGAAATCTACTGTGGCATTAGTAGATTTGGCTCAAGCAGATCCCAGGAACAACATTGGAGATCGGAGCGCAGTCCTAGGAACAGCTAGGATGCACAGGAAGTATATGAAAATCTGGTTGTATAAAAGTTACATTTTTGTAGTGGTTGTGTTGTTAGGCTTTGGGTATTTGCATATGGTTTTTAAAATAATAATATAATCTTTGTAAAAACTGCTCGTAAACTAGCTTGTATGGTGGGTCCTGTGATTTTTCATGTATTGCCGCTAACATACAGCTGATTTTGATTTTTAGAATTAACCTTTTTGTGATATGCTTTGGTACCAAAGAGCAAACGGCTCAATTTATTAAAATCAGGCAATAACAATAACCTCTTCACTGGGGTGAAGAATCCAGCCACTGTGGCATGGAGGTACAAGAATAAATCAATTTACACATCATATTGATATGGGTACAGTTTATTAACCCTCGTGCTGTACAGAACCTGTGGTGTCCAGATTGTAGATGGATTTAGGGATAGATATTTGATGGCACCTGTGTGTGCCGCTTGCCATCAGCTGTTACCTGCGTTGTTTTTGCTAGCTTTGTTTACATCTGTTGTCTTCAAAAATGTCTGTACACTTCTGGTTTATGACTTCCAATCGCTACTAAATATCAGAGCCACTGTTGTAGAGCAATCCCGACTGGCCCAAGGACGTGAAGATTTTCATATCCCACCTGTGTTCGAGACTGTACCACTGTTCCTCCGGTGCGATCCACAATGCCATCCCACCAGGAAGAAATGTCAAAGAAGGCGAGGGAAACGGGGCAGTGTATTGGTAAAATTCAAAAATTGCATGGCTGTTTCACCGACAGCTAATTCTTACGCTCTCCTGAACAAATTTGCCCCGGATATCAAGTTGTTCATCTCCGGGCGATCCCTGGAATTGGTGCACCTATTGGAATTGGCCAGCAACCCTGTGTTAGCTAGATTGGCTTTGGTTAATGCGAGGTGCTAAAAAAGATAAAACTTTTATTTTGAATGACTTCTTCACCACTCGTCGCTTTAATCTTCTTCTGGTGACGGAAACTTGGCTAAACTTGGGTGAGTTAAGCTCGCTTTCGGAAGTTGTCCCTCCAGGCTGTGAATATCTGAAGTCGCCATGGACTACTGGCCAGGCTGGAGGGCTCGCCATAGTTAATAAAACTATTTCAACTGTCAGCATTGGAATGGTTTCAATCTTACCTGTCTAACCAAAGTTCTTCTGCTAGATTAGGGGATACATGTCCCAATTTTTTGCGGGGTCCCCCAGGGGTCCATTCTTGGCACAGTTCTCTTTTCAATTTATATCTTCTCTGTAACGGCAACCTTCGGTCCTTCTTTGCCGTTTCTGCAGGACGTAAAGTTTCTGACTCGTGCTCTTGTTAAATAGCTTGGATGCCTTCCGGTAGCAAAAACAAGGCGAAGGAAAAAAGGGGCAAACCATTTATTTTCCATACAAATCGAAAGGTACAAAACAAAGGCCTCTGGTGGGAGCTCCGTTTACATTCCCTTTATGTTACAACAAAAAATAACATTAAAACAGCGACGGTCAGAAAACTGTTGCTCCACATCCTGCTTGCTTACCTAACCTTTTACCCACACCCCTCCGCATGTGGGCCAAATACACACCCCCTTTACGACATCTATCAACACTTTACAACAACGACAGACTAACAAAGCAGGATTAATTTATGGAGCACAGACTATTACATTATAACATAAAATGTTCAAGATTATAATAGAAACTTAAAGATTATGACAAATACTTAAATATGGCATGATGTAACTGAGTAAAATATTGGCCTGGACTTGGCTCCAACACTCTCTATGCGCTCAATTTTTAAAACAACCTGGCATCTCACACCATTGTTATGCAGACAACTCACAGATTTACCTGCCACTGAAACATACCACCTCTGGTCAAGTGCCACAGCCTACAGCCAGATCAACCTGTGACACACATCTGCAGCACGTTTGAATTTGTTTCATGCACAACACATTTGTACCTTTCAATTGTGTCTGTCTGTGCGTCATGCAAATAAACCTTTGACAAGAATGAAATGATATATTCCTTATTGGCCTACATTTGTACAAAATTCCAAATTATATACACAAAGTCATAGAAATCACCACCCCTGTTCACCATGATTTTAATATTCACTTTTTCCATAACAATGAAATACGCCTTGGACAAATATGACACATTATTTCATCAGTGTTGTCACATCACATCCTGTAAGCATCGTCTGCCTGTGTCTTTTTTCTGGAAATGAATATTTCCAGCCAATATAGGCAATCCATCAAGGTGGCTGGAGAGTTGGTAGTTATATACAGTCTGTATAAGTGTGGTTAATCTAATGAACATTTGTAAGGAGATGGCAGTTACTGTGAATTCACAGCAGTTACACAGTGATTAGTAATAAACAGCCAGTGAGAGTGAGTGGATTTAAGAAAGTCAGTGACTCAGGTGTGTCGATTGGTTTGTCATCTGTTTGTCAGACTGGAGAAGACGTAGAAATCTTTTGTTTTAAATCTAAGTTAGGAAGATTCCTGTTTTAAAACAAGCACTTTTTGTGAGAAATGCAAGAAGTACATCTGCAGAAAGGACACAGTTACCTTCTGTCCATCATGTGGACAAAACTGAAAATGTTGAACATTGAAAAACTGAGAACGTCGGGCAAGTTCAAAAGAAATATGTTTGTAAGAGCAAAAAACCAAATTGTTCCCACAATAGTTATGGAAAGTCAAACTGTTGTATGTCTGTGTTCTACATGTTTATCTCATGGGAAATAAAGTTGCTATTGTTTCAGTGCAGTTTTTTGACAATCCTGAGTGGATATACACAGTACAGGTCAAAATGACCCGCAACAAAATCAATGTCATTTTTTTTGTTTTTCAACATAATACAAGCGTTAATTTCCAAAACTTGTTGCATATGATCTTCAATTTGAAGCAGATCCACTATCACATAGCAGCTGGAGCAGTCTCCAATGGAGGTCAGTCCACTGCTGCCACCTGTGGCCAAATACCATAGCCTACTACTAGATTAACTTGTGACACATCTGCACCTGCTGCTATGATCACATTGAGTAGAGGCTGAGTGGTTGCACTTACCCCTGGTACATCCAAATCTACCCACCAACATGTTGAAAGATGCAATCCCAGCAATGTGGATTGTCAACACTAAAAACAATCAGTAACCAAAGACAACAGGGATCAATTTTCTCTGTTTATTTAGCAACCACAACATTAGTAGTCGCCTTCTGCACAGGGGAAGTCCACACACACTGTGTGGTACCACTTTCCACAGAAGGTGCAATCTGAAAGATTGAATGAGATTGTCGGGGTCATTGTCTGACTGTTTATTACTAATCACCTGCTGTACATTCACAGTAACTGCAATCTCCTTACAAATGTTTATTAGATTAACCATACTTATACAGACTGTATATAACAACCAACTCTAAAATGTTTGTTCGCAGAGAAAAGATACAGACAGACTACGCTAACGACATGTGATGTTACAACACTAGTGAAATATTAGTGTCATTTCATTCTTGTCAAAGGTTTATTTGCATGACGCACAAACAGACACAATTGAAAGGTACAAATGTGCATGAAACGAATTCAAACGTGCTGCAGATGTGTGTCACAGGTTGATCTGGCTGTAGGTTGTGGCACTTGGCCAGAGGTGGCGCTGGTTGACTCGAGTCCATGTTAGTGCACAAAGTAAACTGCTCGCTTTAGTTGTGAAGCAAAAACGCTGAAACCGGAGAAATAAAACGTGCGAGGGGAACGATAACGACGACTAGAGTCTCCCGATCGTTTACTCTTGCTGACCTGTGAACAACATCGGCGTGGTGTTAATTGTTTGCTGTTTTCGCGATCGCGTCGCGCATGAGGATATCACCAGGTAAACTCGCCACATTTTTAAACATTTTGTTGTTCAACAGCATCAAGACTGACAGAGTGTGTTCGAGATAACCTCACAAGTGTCACAGATGACACATTTGGCGTGTTTTTGCTGATTTGTCGGTAGCAGCTCCTGAAACGCAAGACTGCCACACATCTGTTCGACCAACGCCAGTTGATCTAAACGCCAGTAGATCTGGGACACCGGCCGTCTGCCCAGCTGCCTGTAAGCCCCAGCTCACTTCCACGCCTGCTGCACTGCCGCTGCTTGACATACAGTGGGGCAAAAAAGTATTTAGTCAGGCACCGATTGTGCAAGTTCCCCCACTTAAAATGATGACAGAGGTCAGTAATTTGCACCAGAGGTACACTTCAACTGTGAGAGACAGAATGTGGAAAAAAAATATCCATGAATTCACATGGTAGGATTTGTAAAGAATTTATTCGTAAATCAGGGTGGAAAATAAGTATTTGGTCAATAACAAAAATACAACTCAATACTTTGTAACATAACCTTTGTTGGCAATAACAGAAGTCAAACGTTTACTATAGGTCTTTACCAGGTTTGCACACACAGTAGCTGGTATTTTGGCCCATTCCTCCATGCAGATCTTCTCAAGAGCAGTGATGTTTTGGGGCTGTCGCCGAGCAACACGGACTTTCAACTCCCGCCACAGATTTTCTATGGGGTTGAGGTCTGGAGACTGGCTAGGCCACTCCAGGACTTTCAAATGCTTCTTACGGAGCCACTCCTTTGTTGCCCAGGCGGTGTGTTTTGGATCATTGTCATGTTGGAAGACCCAGCCTCGTTTCATCTTCAAAGTTCAGCAGCGGAACACGTCTGGCACTGCGGGATTTGATTCCCTGCCGTTGTAGTGTGTTACTGATGGTGACCTTTGTTACTTTGGTCCCAGCTCTCTGCAGGTCATTCACCAGGTCCCCCCGTGTGGTTCTGGGATCTTTGCTCACCGTTCTCATGATCATTTTGACCCCACGGGATGAGATCTTGCGTGGAGCCCCAGATCGAGGGAGATTATCAGTGGTCTTGTATGTCTTCCATTTTCTGATGATTGCTCCCACAGTTGATTTTTTCACACCAAGCTGCTTGCCTATTGTAGATTCACTCTTCCAAGTCTGGTGCAGGTCTACAATTCTTTTCCTGGTGTCCTTCGAAAGCTCTTTGGTCTTGGCCATGGCGGAGTTTGGAGTCTGACTGGTTGAGGCTGTGGACAGGTGTCTTTTATACAGATGATGAGGTCAAACAGGTGCCATTCATACAGGTAACGAGTGGGACAGAAAAGCTTCTTACAGAAGACGTTACAGGTCTGTGAGAGCCAGGGATTTTCCTTGTTTGAGGTGACCAAATACTTATTTTCCACCCTGATTTACGAATAAATTCTTTACAAATCCTACCATGTGAATTCATGGATTTTTTTTTTCACATTCTGTCTCTCACAGTTGAAGTGTACCTCTGGTGCAAATTACTGACCTCTGTCATCATTTTAAGTGGGGGAACTTGCACAATCGGTGGCTGACTAAATACTTTTTTGCCCCACTGTATGGGTGGCCATCAGGCCAGCTCCCGGGCTTCCGCTGGAGGCGCGGGTAACCACCAGAGTGGACACTTCCCCATCGCTGGGGTGGGGCGTGGGGCGTCGATGGTCCGGGCCGATTCCCTCGCCTGCTCGCGGGGTGAGGTGAAGCGGGCAAGGCGGATATGTGGTAGGGCGTGTTCTGCGATGCCACCGCAGGTTTGGTGGTGGTGATGTGTATGGCTGCAAGCGGGAGAGCTGAAGCCGTTGAATGTACTGTTACAGCAACCGTGTGATTATTGTAAGAATAAATGATGCAGCGAAGCATGAAAATGCCATCGGGTCTGCTGTGGTGGCGATCTTTTTTTTTTTTTTTTTATCTTAAGTGCACGCAAACCAGTAAACAAATTAAAACACATACTGTTGATAAACTATAATACAAAAAAATCACAATTAAAATTCTCAACAACAAAAACAAAAATATATATAATTAATATGTAAAGAACTCAACAACCCCCAAAGTGTCTAAGTCACGTGACGTGTCAGTGCAACACCAAAACATAAAAGTCTGTCATAATCACTTCTTGGAGTTTGTCAGAATTAGTGGGTTTTTGTTTGTCCACCCGCCTCTTGAGGATTGACCACAAATTATCAATGGGATTAAGATTCCAGGCAACGGACCATAAAAATTTCAACGTTTTGGTCTCCGAGCCAATTAGTTATCACTTTTGCCTTATGGCACGGTGCTCCATCGTGCTGGAAAATAATTCCAATAATTCTTCACCAAACTGTTGTATTGTTGGAAGAAGTTGCTGTTGGAGGCTGTTTTGGTACCATTCTTTATTCATGGCTGTGTTTATGGGTAAAATTGTGAGTGAGCCCACTCCCTTGGATGAGAAGCAACCCCACACATGAATGGTCTCAGGATGCTTTACTGTTGGCCTGACACAGGACTGATGGTAGCGCTCACCTTTTCTTCTCCGGACAAGCATTTTTCCAGATGCCCCAAACAATCGGAAAGAGGCTTCATCAGCAGTCCATACACCATACTTTCTGTAGAACATCAATCTGCCCCTGATGTTATTTTTTGGAAAGAAGTGGCTTCTTTGCTGTCCTTCTTGACACCAGGCCGACTTCCAACAGTCTTCGCCTCGCTGTGCATGCAGATGCGCTCACACCTGCCTGCTGCCATTCCTGAGCACGCTCTGCACTGGTGGCACTCCGATCACGCAGCTGAATCCTCTTTAGGAGACGATCCTGGCGCTTGCTGGACTTTCTTGGATGTGCTGAAGCCTTCTTGACAAGAATTGAACGTCTTTCCTTGAAGTTCTTGATGATCCTATAAATTGTTGATTTAGATGCAATCTTAGTAGCCACAATATTCTTGCCTGTGAAGCCATTTTTATGCAACGCAATGATGGCTGCACGTGTTTCTTTGCAGGTTAACAATGGAAGAACAATGATTTCAAGCATCACCCTCCATTTAACATGTCAGGTCTGCCATTCTAACACAATCAGCCTGACATGATGATCTCCAGCCTTGTGCTCGTCAACATTCTCACCTGAGTTAAGAAGACGATTACTGAAATGGTCTCAGCAAGTCTTTTAATGACAGCAATGAAGTGCAGTGGTAAGGGGTTTTTTGGGATTAAGTTCATTTTCATGGCAAAGAAGGACGATGCAATTCATCTGATCACTCTTCATAACATTCTGGAGTGTATGCAAAATGCTATTATAAAAACTTAAGCAGCAACTTTTCCAATATTTATGTAATTCTCACCACAGCTGTATACTCTTGAAGGAATCACATCCTGACTCACTATTGATCACATCTGGACGTTCACTCGGAGAGACTCTGCTTCAGTTATAAATACACTGGGTGCCCCCATCAGCTCATTAAAGGGGGTACCCATTAAAACCATTCATGGTGTTTTCAAGAGAATTAAAATATTTTAGTCAGCTTTCTACAGTTTTACATTTCAGTTATTTCATATGAAATATGTCTGTTTAATGTGAGGTAGACGTGGACACTGACTTTGTTGCTCCTTGGCTGTTATGGTACAGTGCAGCTTTTTGAGTTTATTATCTAACACTTAATGAAAACACTTATTCAAAAAATATTTTTGTTTATAATTATTTTTTATTATATTTTGTTGTATATATATTTTTGCCAAATACAGTATGTTTCACACTTTCAGGTCTGGTCTCTGTTGTTGATTATGTTCTATAGATTTAAATAGCTTAGACTTTTATTTTTTGTATCACCACCTGGTAAATCAGTCCAACTGTAATCCAAGTGTGATTTTGGAGGAAAGACAGACAGTGTTTTTGTTTTTCAAATCAAATCACTTTTATTGTCACATCACATGTGCAGGTACACGGGTACATTACATGCGAGTGAAATTCTTGTGTGCGAGCTTCACAAGCAACAGCGTTATGCAAAAATACAATAAAATAAAACAAGCAAAATATAAGGATGGCTAAATCTGAATAAGGATGGCTAAATCTTTTCCTTGGATAAAGCTCGATGTCAAGCAAACAACTACGGGATACAACTGAAATACTTATTCACAACATCTTAATTATATACGTAAAATAAGACAACCGAAACATGTCGAACCCCAGAAGCAGGTACTATTTAATATACAAAACCTGAGATACAGATGAAAGGCTGCTGAAAACGGATGCACAGCAGACGAGGAGGAGCTCGGTGGATAGATTCATGTTTATATAACTGCTCGATCATATATTAAGTCAGAAGTAGGACTTCACTTTCCAAGGATCAGGTCTCCAGAGGAAACGCCTCACTCCAGCTGACAGAGGTGAACATTCAGGATGAGGGGAGATACCAGTGCCACACCAGCACCATCAGTGAAATGTTCATCATCCTGAATGTGGACGGTAACAAAACTCCTTTTAAAAAGAGAGAAAAGACTAAAGCTGCCACATTTACAACCTACGCAAGAAATTGAACCACAAACAACATCTTAAACCCGTATTATTAACTAAATAATTATAATAGTCTGAGTTGTTACTACAATACCTAATCAGTGATGTGGTTATTCAGCATTGTCATTCCCAAATCATATGACCTCTGACCTTTGACTTATAGTTGTTAAAGTGTGTCAGAGGAATTCAGCTGAGAGCCAAAGGGACTTTCTGAGGTTTGAAGCCCGAGGCCTGTCTGTGACACCAGGACTGATCCAGAGTCATTTTTATAACACTTCAAATACATAAAGAAAACATGACATGTTACATCACTAATCATTATCTGTATTTAGAAATGCTTTGTCAAAACACTAAGACAAATGTTATATTTTACTGTGGTCTGAGATTCAGATTCAATTTTCAGAAAAGGAAAATTGTGACAAGAAAATCTCTTTCTGACTTCTTTAGAAATATATTTTTCTTTTGTTTTTTTATTCTTAGTTTTTTTTCCAGCTCAAGTCTGTAAAGTTAATCTCCAACAAGTAGGACAAAGGATCACCTGCAGCTCAGACGGGATCTACCCACAACCTGAGCTCACCTGGTTCACCAACCCTTCATCCAGCATCACCAATAACAACACAACAGCCCATCAGACTGAGCAGCAGCTTTACAGCATCAGCAGTTCTCTGATACTTCCAAACAGTGACATGGATCTATATTACATCTGTGCAGTCAGCACTCGTAGAAACAGGAAGAGAGCAACCTTCAGAAAAAGAGATTATACATCCATCCATCCAGTGGAACATTTTCATCAGATCTTTACAGGAGATTCGATCTGAACTCTGTGGAGCCTGATCTCAAGGGTTTTAAGTCTGACACTGAAACCAGAGGATCTTTCTGTCTCTTCAGATTCACTGTGATGGGAGCGATTTCAGCCCTGAGTGATCACACTGATGTTTGCACAGAGCAGATGATTTAGTGAATGTTTTGGGACATTGGTAACAGTGAAACAGTTTATTAGTAACGTGGGATTGTTTGTGTGTGGAGTATGATCTGAGATTCCTGAAGCTCTTGTCACACTGGTCACAGCTGTAGTTTCCTTCCATGTGTGTACGTTCATGAAGTTTACGATTACCTGATTGTGAGAAGCTTTTGTCACAGTGTCTGCACTTGTATGGTTTCTCTCCTGTGTGGACTCGTTTGTGTTTTTTAAGGTTACTTGTAGTGGTGAAGGATGACCCACACTGATCACAGAGGTGCTTTTTAACCCCACTGTGAATCAGTTCATGTTTTTTTAACTCACTTGGTGTGGTGAAGCTTCTCCCACATTCTTTGCAGTATTTCAGTTTGTCTCCACTGTGTTTACGTTGATGTGTTTTTAAGGCGTCTTGTCGACTGAAAGTTTTTCCACAAAGGTCACAACAAAAGTCTTTCCCACCACCACGGTGATGACAGGGTTGAGAACTGGATCCATCTGTGTCGCTCTGCTTCTAAACAAAGGCACAAAGACAGTGTAAGTCAGTCCTTCAACATTTTTATCCTGAACGTCGCCTGAAAGAAAGAGCATCTCTGCAGACGTCCAATTAAATTTTACTGTTTCAGTTAACACAGATAAAGATAAAAATACATACCTCACAGTAGCTGCACTTGTAGAGTCTCTTTCTGGTGTGGATCTGTTGGTGTTGTTTCAGGTGACGTGGAGATTTAAAAGTCTTCTCACACAGGTCACATTTATCAGGTCGTTCCTCAGTGTGGGTCAACATGTGGCGTTGTAACTGCCTGTTGGTTGTACACTGTCTGCCACACTGATCACAGCAGTACACATCATGTCCAGTGTGAATGCGTAGGTGTATATTTCGGTTCCCTATCTGGCTGAAGGTTTTACCACAAATGTCACAGCTGTATGCCTTAATTCCAGAGTGGGTAACTAGATGACTCTGTAAGCTGCTACTTTGAGTAAAAGCTCTGCCACACTGATCACAGCTGTACGCTTTAACTCCTCTGTGGATGAGTTGGTGTGTTTTTAGAGCACTGTTCCAGGAAAAAGACTTTCCACACAAGTCACAGCTGAATGGTCTCTCTCCAGTGTGGATGACCTGATGACGTTTTAGTGAATCCTTCTCAGTAAAATCCTTCCCACACTCGTCACAGGTGTATGTTTTCTCTCTCTTTCTTCTGTGTGGTTTGTCGGCCTCCTGAGAGCGCTGACTTCTCGCTCCATGTTGGTCCTGCAGTGACAGAGATACAAACAGAGGCAGTGAGTGAAATGCAGTCGTGGAACAAACTCAACCTTCAAACTCCCTCCATTAACACTAGTTTTAAACCTGAAGGTGGAGTGTGGCACCAAACACCTTAAAGGTCTCTAAACCCCACCTGCTGGTAGTTCTAACACATTACATCCAACCTGGTGTTAAAAATAATTCATGACTGTTCAAACGTTTCACTGTAGAAAACATTGGATTCATTTCTGATGAAAGGCGATTAAATGTCATTCATTTTCAATCTATATTAATCGCATTTCAATTTGTATGAGCAAAAAAACTCAAAAAAGGGAAAATATACACACTTAATGTGTTTACTGCCTGATATCGGGCTACCATTGTGGTGCTTTGAACGTTGCAGTGATAAACCAATATTAAGTCTGTTCGAACAACAATAATACCAATAATAATAATACTAATATTATTAATAGTAATCAGAATAATAATAACAATAATAATAATAATAATAATAATGTACTTCCACAGCATGTCTATTATCCCAACCGCTCTCTGCAGATGGCCCCGCCCCTCTCTGGGCCTTATTCTGCTGGAGGTTTCTTCCTGTTAAAAGGGAGTTTTTCCTTCCCAGTGATAGGTTTGTAGCTTAAACCTATTCGCTGGAACGTTGAAGACAATATAATTACACAGCAAAGCAAGACTCGAAGTAGGCAAAGTCCTTCATGTTTCTCGTGCACGGGAGAGAACCGGACAAACGCCGTTCCTTCGCTTGACCCCAGTTGCTCTCGTCCACTCCCCCGTAACACTGCTCTTTTATTGAGGTTCAATGAATATGCATAGGTTCATTAACATACGACGTCTACATACAAACAAAGAGTACCTTGCCTGTGTGTGTGTGTGTGTGTGTGTGTGGTCAGAGTGTGACCCCATAAATGACTTCCCTAAACCTGCTGGTCTGGAAGTCCAGCAGTTCATCTAAACAAAAGGCACTTAGACTAAAACAGATATAGCCACGTTTATCCTACCATAAAACAATAAGAGAGGGTACGACCTCTTCCCATGCTCCCAGAGTGTGGGTGTGGATGCCAGAACACTCTGGAATGCGCACAAAGCCTTTGCAGACTATTAAGGATCACACATCCTATAACTACACAATTAATTATACACCTCTAAGCATATATGGATAAATATTTCTAAGCATAAATGACAATCAACATTACAAAACCTAACATTCCCCCCTTTTTGACCTTTATGCTAGAAAAGTTCCCAGTTATGATCACCTAATGTCTGACAGTGTCAATGCAAACATTTTCAAACTCAGCATATGTCAAATCACCCTAAATTACTGTAAACACACACAGTTTGACAAATGTAGTAACAGTTATCATATTTCTCATTCAATGGTAAACTGCATCCTACGAGCAAACAAATGAATTGTTAATTTAATAGTTAAAATAAGAAAGTAACATTTTCAAAAACATCCCAGCTCTGCGGTGATCACCCATCATCTGTGCAGAGTGGTTTTAGTTTGGCAGGGCGTCATGAATGTCTCTTCCAGTTGTTTCCATCACTGTCCATAGGACCAGAGTCCAAATGTATGTAGAATAGACATTCAAACATACCAGTTAGTTTTGTTGTTTGTCAAGATGGGTCTCAGTTTTCTCCAAAGCTGCAGACCTCTTCAGCACTCTAGTTTTATGGCCTCTATCAACCCCCATCACCTCACTTCAGGCCTTCGTCCTGCGAGGGGGATACTTATGACTCCTCCATTGTCCATGCTCTGCAGAAAAACCCCTCTGTGGAAAGGGTGCTGGGTCCAGTTATCTTACTGCTGTTATGATCCCAGCAGTCTTCAGAGTGTCATCGTATGCACAGTACAGTGGCACAGCATTAGGTGATGTTCATAGGAAACTGCTGTCATCACCACCATAGCTTCTGGTTCCTGTGCTTTTCACAGAATCATGATACCATCTTTGGACTCCCTCTGCGCTGTCGATGGAGCTTGGCATGCTCCCCTCATCCTTCAGGTGCCCGTCTGTTGTCCACAATCTCCTCTGTTGGCCTCTGGAAAGCCCCCTTTGCACAGATCTCATTCCAACGCAGTTTCGTGGTCCTTGCTGTGGCTCCAAAGTCTGATCTCATGATGGGCCCCAACCAGCTCGACCTTTGACCTCAACCACTGCCTGGGCTGTCAGCTATGCCTGGAATGGTTCTTGTTTCTCACTGGGCCTCTGAAGATTTCTCAGGAGATTCCTTTCAGCAATACTCTGACTGCTGCACCTGTATTTCCTTGCTAGGAGGAAAAGCTTCTATTTGGAGAGCATGTCAACAATCATCAAACCACATTCTTTAGTTCAGTGAACTTCACTTATAGGCCATCAAAGCCTCATCTGAACCTGGATGCAACACTTGCATAGGCTTAATACCCGTAAATGAACTGTTAATCACACAACTCACTGCAACAATCATAAAAAACATTGTTTCATGTTAATCCTGGACCCCTCCTCTTGACGCATGGGCACTCCCATGAGTCAACTCATCAAACCTAGATTCCTGTCTTAAAGAAAAAGGTTAGCTAGATCATGTCCCAGTCAACATCAGGGTGTCTCCTCCGGAGTAGCTCCGTAACCCTGCAATAAAAAATGTTAGTGTGTTTTGCATATTAAGTTTGCTTAACACCTGGCTCTGCCAGGAGCCTGCATACACACCATCATGGCCTGGAAAACAAGATCTGGAAGTGAAATCAAACTTCACACTTGTAAACAATTGTATCAGAAAAGTAATAAAGCATTCAACATCAGCAGGACAAGTATCATGTGCAGGTTTTCTCAAATCAGTAAACTACAATTATTTCCATAATTCGCCTCAGACATGGATCATCCCATGTGCTCAGTTAACATTAATGTAATCGGTGACTTCCCTTAAGCAAAGTCACTCCACTCATGTATCACCAGGAGCTCAAAAGTGGCCAGCTAATGAGCCCCATATTCAACTATTCCATAAACACTGCATCTCTTATTTGTTTTTCTCATGTCACTTGTCAGCTTTTGCTGAATCCTCTATATGCATTCTTAGAAAAACAAACATTAGCAACACACATAGATGGTGACCAGGCGCAGGTCGACAGGTTCCAGAGGTGCTATAAAAAGACCATAAAGTTAGCCATCCATAGCTGTGGAAAGAATGTTATTCACATCATCAAAGTAACCTTCACATTTTCCCCAAAACACAGTGTAACAGCATCACCACTCATAACCTGTAAACACAGTTTTCTTCACACATAAACCCAGAAATCCTGTAGTAGAAAAGCATCAACCAGCTGTCCTGTTATAAATCACATGATCAAACCACATGAAGAACTGTAATGCTGTAGAAAAGAAAATGCAAATGTTAGCGCTGCGCAGATGTATACACACTTTCTCACAGTTTCCTCTGTGAGCAACACAAGGTAGTGAATAACAACCTTGTAGATGCACAGACACAGAAAGTGGCACTTAGAAGGTTAAATGATCATGCAACCTCAAATGTTGCTGGCATCTTTCTGCTCCTGTAAAAGGAAACACACATAGATTCATCCACCCTTTTGTCCTGTCCAGGTGGAGGTTAACCTTGAGTAGTGGTCAAGTCTTGTCAGCTTTTGTCAGCTTTTACCAGTCAGTTTTTTTTCTCTTTCACTCATTCATTCATACATTCATTCTTTCTTTCTTTGCTGATAGTGGAACCTATCGTCGCATTTAGATTTCCACCCTCAGCAAAATGATGTTATTTCAAAAAGAAAAAGAAGAACATTAGATCGGATTACCTCGCTGAATCCTTTTTAGGCAGGAACTTACTTTCTAATTGTCCCCAGATAAGTGACTTTCTCCTGAGCCCATTTTAATGTGGAGAAGCTCACTTGTAACTATTTTCTCGACGACGTGTCGTACAGCGCTTTCTGTTCTAATCGTGCAGATCTGCTCAAACGACAGAGATTATCGAACAAAACTTTCAGTGCACTGTGAAAGTAACAAAATAAAAAGGCCTTGTTAAGTCATGACACATGCTCCTCATCTCAGGAGGGTAAATCATACCATTAGCATGGTTTATCATACCATCATACTAATTGGCAGGCTCAACTTCACAACAAAAGAAAAATCATCAGCTAGATTAACTACAAACCAACCATCAGCTGCACAACACACAACATAAGCCTAACGTCTTATTAGCTAGGAGTTTAATCCCCAGGTCTGTGCTCTTCACTCATTTAGGCCACACACCCATTTTATTCAGTTTTCCTTTTTCCCGTCATCATAAAACATGTGACATGTTGTCATGCACTTCACAAAAGAAGTTTGTTCTGACGTATTCAGAATTGTGTATCTAGGTACAGGATTCACTCGCACATCAAAACAGGAAACTCAGTGTTTTAGAGTCTCCACTCTAACAAACTCCAACACATCCCATTCACTCGTGCTAGAATTCAGTCACCTTTCATCAATCTAAGAACGATCAACTAATTTGCATATCAGCTATTAACCCACTAAGATGACAGGACAACAGAAATGCATGTTCAAAATGTTATCACAAAAGACAATTTCCCTCATACAGTAAATTACTTGTGCTGCATCAAACAAGCAGAAAGCATCTCCCAATTTACTGTATTAACAACTAAATTTATTGTCTGATCACTGGTTGGTCAAACCAGAATCTTTTTTCCCACAAAAGTTAAACTGTTGTCCTGCAACTTAGAGAGTTAGTTGTCAGCATTGGATAAATTCAGCATTTGATAACAAGTGTCTGTTAAATTCACACTATTTTAACACTGATGAAAGATAACAAGCTGATCTTCATTGCATGTGTGTTTGTGTTATTAGGCAGGTTTAATCAATGTCTGTGGAGCTGCATCTCCAGCAGGGCATGTTCTTAAAGCTGCCTTTCCTACACACTTCTCTGCTATTATTTGATCCTTTCTTAACTAATGTGCTATGAGTCCACTGATCTTTACATCACACTAAGTGACTTGGACAAGATGATAAACAGACTCACATGCTTAAGATGTTGTCTAATCTTCATGAGCTCTCTTGTATTTGGAAGTGTTAGTAGGGTTAATGCATGTTCTGCTTGTGTGTGTGAGTTTGTATATGTTTCCTTTTTGCAGTGTTTCAGACTCCTTCACAATTTTCCAACTTAAGCAGTCAGTTTTGTTTTTCCCAGGTTTGCTAACCCAAATTTTGATTTCCCATATTAAACAACAAAATTCCTATGTGTTCTCACCACTGCTCTCACTCTGTTGTCCTCTCCCACTTCAACAGTCCAACAGCCGGCATTTCTCCTTCAGCTTTGTCCTGTGTTTCACTGTCTCTTCTTGCCATTTTACTCCAAAGGTGGCAAATGTCAAACTCCAACAGTCTCCTCAGTTCTCCTCAAAAGTTCTTTTCACATGCACAGTGAATTTGCAGCTTGTTGGGAACACAGTGCCATTCATCCAATCAGGCAGGATGATGGGTTTGCTCTTCTTCTCTGATGCTGTTTGTCCACACTGCTGCTGCTTGCTGGGTCTCTGCTCAGGACTTTGCTGCTGTCTCTTTATCTGCCATGTTATTGCTCTTTGGAGCTGCATTCCTTGTCTTCAGGGAGGAGTGAGAGCTCGCTTCTGAGTTTGAGAGACACATGGAGCTGTAAATACGTTAGCCAGAAACTTGGCCTGAATGTTTCCAATGATGTTAAACTATAACTTTCTTCTGACCGCTGCATGTGGAAAATTGATTCAGGTCTGCTTTTCACCTGAAAGTGACAAACTAAGACATGTTCATTATTATCATCACTGCTTAACCACACACATCTCTCTCTCTGTCTCTGTTTTTGTGAACTGTCCTTTCTTAAAAGCAGAAAATGAGATTGTAGTTGTTCTTGGCTGATTAACACAAAACCTTTTTCCTATGATTATTTTTCATTTACAATGTAAATTTTGTCTCTTTTTTACTCCTTTTTTTTTTTCCTTTACAATAGCTGGTGACCTGCAGAATCACCGCTGTCACAATCAGAGGCAATTACTTTTACACAGCGCACAAAAACACTGTGACGTCAGACACATTCACACTCACTTTTTTCATCTGCATAAATAAATCATTTGGCCAATGGCATGTGCCATGGTGATCCATAAATATGATCACAAGTTTATTTAATTATTTTCAACCCAACAAAACAAATAAACAGAAACATAATGCAAGATGCAGAAAAACTGCTCACGGAAACGCTGCACACTCCAGTTATCACAGTTATCATAGTTTCGTTTCCCTCTCTTTGATGAGTTCTCAGACAGCTCTCGATCTGATAATGTGTATCTTGCTCATCAGCTCAGAAGACACCGCAACGCAACCTCACACAGTGCTTGCGTGCTTTGCCCCACACAGTGGCAAAGACTTGCACTTTCATATTCAATTCAGCTTCTCCATCAAGTAGTTTTAGCTGTTTCATACAGGGTTCAGCATATTAGTTGTTTTCACAGGTGTGCTCTATATCTCAACAATGGCTCATATTAAGATGACAGTTTTACCAAACAGGTCAAGTGCCTCTATGCACGTCATTAGTTAAAATATTTGCCTATATCACTTCATCTCATATGTCACTGTACTTCATTTGAGCAACCCTAAGCTTAATGCAGATTCTTTTAACAATTATCCACCTCAATTAAATCTATGGTCTGGAGCACAGGCTGTTGTCGATCAGGGCAAGCTACAGAATAAACATTTTGTGTCAGCAAGGGGTGGGGGAAAGCCATTCACCAGAGCATATCTTAGGTGCTGCTGATGTGGGCTGGCCTTCTCCACATGCTCTTCAAGGCTGGTGTGTTTTCTGAAAACTTCTAACATTTGAATCTCTTCCATTTATAAGCCTGCGATTAACCGCACGGCTCAGGTCCGCGTGAAACCCGCGCAGCTAAGGAGCCGTCGCTCTCTTTTATTTAAATACTTTGTGCTGCCAGGAGCAAAGTCCAGCATAAACGTCTGTCACCCTCTGACGCACTCTTGGTTGCTTAGGAACCCATGATAACAACAACGGCCAGTGTCACAGGCCACGTGTTCTGCTCCACACTCACTCACACAAACAAACTCAAACACAACAACAACAACAACAACACAAAATAGGCCTACTCCGGACTCGCACCGGACCGCTCGGGACACTAACCCAGTCTTTCGGGACACTAACCCAGTCGCGCGACAAAACCCAATGAAGGGACGCTCGGGAAACAAACCCAGGGCGATTTCAAAATCGGACACTCACCGGACGCTTGGGCCCTTGGGCGATTTTACCAAAACCTCTTTTTTCGGGACCCTAACCCAGTTCTGCGGTTATAGAGTCGCTCTCTCAACTTACACGGCGTTGCTTAGCGTGTAATATCAGCCTCGAATCCCGCCGATCGTCATTCATCGAGGAGAAAAGACAGACAGCTAATCCACCTGCCCAATGACAAATTCTCACGTCTCGGGACTTTACTACAGGAACTTCCTGGCTGACGTCAGTCTTTCAGCGTGTCTCTTCTCCCCTCGGTGAATGTCGACTCCAGGGCTCCGGCTCTCGAAGGACCAATTAATGATAGGTTTGTAGCTTAAACCTATTCGCTGGAACGTTGAAGACAATATAATTACACAGCAAAGCAAGACTCGAAGTAGGCAAAGTCCTTCATGTTTCTCGTGCACGGGAGAGAACCGGACAAACGCCGTTCCTTCGCTTGACCCCAGTTGCTCTCGTCCACTCCCCCGTAACACTGCTCTTTTATTGAGGTTACATGAATATGCATAGGTTCATTAACATATGACATCTACATACAAACAAAGAGTACCTTGCCTGTGTGTGTGTGTGTGTGTGTGTGTGTGTGTGTGTGTGTGTGTGTGTGTGTGTGTGTGTGTGTGGTCAGAGTGTGACCCCATAAATGACTTCCCTAAACCTGCTGGTCTGGAAGTCCAGCAGTTCATCTAAACAAAAGGCACTTAGCCTAAAACAGATATAGCCACGTTTATCCTACCATAAAACAATAAGAGAAGGTACGACCTCTTCCCATGCTCCCAGAGTGTGGGTGTGGATGCCAGAACACTCTGGAATGCGCACAAAGCCTTTGCAGACTATTAAGGATCACACATCCTATAACTACACAATTAATTATACACCTCTAAGCATATATGGATAAATATTTCTAAGCATAAATGACAATCAACATTACAAAACCTAACACCCACTGTCACCAAACTGCTTGCTCAAAGAGGGTCATATGATTGTTGGTTTTTCTCTGTATGTATTATTGTAGGATCCACATTACAATAAAAAACACCTTGAGGAAACTATTGTTGTGATTTGGTGCTGTATAAATAACACTGAGTTGAATTGAAAATTTAATTAATAACACTACTACTAATAATAATAATAACAGCTTCTGACTTCTTGATGTTTGTAAACATAATAGTCTAAAAAAACAACATAATATACAACACAGTCATATAACAGGTTGGGAGTATGAGAGTTTTAGACGTGACTGATTATTTGGTGAAACTGTGATATTTTCCTCACCTTCTGTGTTGAGCTCATTGTTTCCTCTGTAGTGACTCAGCTGAGTCCAGATGGCTGAAAATGTTCCTCTGCTGCTCCATCAGACTCTTCTCCTCCTGCTGATCAGCTGGGACACAAAACAGATCTTTGTTAGGCTCCACACTGCACTGAAGAGTCAAAGTGTCTCATATGTTCATCTGACAACACAAAGTACAAATTTCACTCTGATTGCTTGTAGAAATCTTATGAGACGTGTTGTGCTGCAAAGTGAGGAAACTCTCTCACTCACTTATACTTCAGGAGGAACTTTGTGACATTGGCTCTAATATTCTAAGCAGCCCTTTACTATGACAGGGCCAGAAAGTCCTATTTGAAGGTTTGGGAGAAGGACCATGTTAAAGGTGGATTGGGGTTTATACACTTTGTTATGATACAGGTAAGGCTGTAAGAGCCTGAGAAGGTGTCCTGAATGAACCTCTAAAACCGGTTTTCAGCTAACGTCTCTGCTTCCGTCTGGAAAACAGCAACTACAAGTTTAAAGACTCCATCAACAATTCACACCCAGCAACAGCCTGAACAGCTCCTCCTGTGGTTTCCACAAACAGGGACAGACCTGTTACTCCCCCACCCCACACTTTCCACACCTTCAGCCCCCCAGTCCCACCACCTCCATCATTCCCCAACAACCAGTGATTAAAGCTCATTGATCAAATGCTGTACTTGCAGCAACTCACTCACTGTGAACAGTAATCATGGCCATTGATTAATTAGCTTTGATCAGTGGTTTCAGTGCTTTCCTTCCTGCTTTGACTGCAGCTGTGTTTGACACAGGAAGACATTATTACATTCTTCACGATTATACTTTATTCTTTTTGGGGGAAGTGCAGCTTTAAACCTTCACATGATTCAAGTCAACCCAACAAATCAATCTGAACGATCACAGGTGGGAAAAACTTCTGTAGATAAAATAAAATAAAACCCAACATTCAATCCACAACATGATTAAAAACATGATTCTCCCAAATCACCAAGAGCTGCACATTAACCACCACAATATATTTTTATTCTCTGTGCTTTCAAATATGAACACTGTTTACTTTCATCTCTGTTTCATTAGTTTTTGTTAACATCTTCCTGTGCATCACTTTACAGCAGTCAGACTCATTAAAATGAGACTTTGTAGGAGTTCACTTCCTCTCATGTGTTCATCCACAGCAGCTGGACAATAAAGTTTATTGTAACCCTGATACTGCAGCAGATCGCTCTCATCCATTTCCTGTTATCACTTCAAATAGAAATGAGGCTGTAGAGGTTTGGTGCATGCAGAAAAACAGCTGCAGGGACAATGAAAAGACTTTTCTGCTCCAACTTCTCCCAGCATGTTGAGCTAATGATTAGTTGGTGTTTTTCTCCAAACACTCTTTCACTCTTCTCTCAACGTGTTCACAATAAACTGTGAACAGACACCGAGGAGAGCAGCAGAAGACCTCATTCAGGAGCTAAACTCAACATGAACTGAACTCACAGTAAAGTTAGCTCGGTGCTTACCTTTAGATGAGCCCACAAACCGAGAGAAACTCCGTGATGAAGCTGGAACTCTTTCCAAACACAGGAAACAGATCAGGGAGCAGAGACCCACGTGGTTCACGCTGATCTCAGCTACGATCCAGGAGACAAGGGTGGGCAGATCGATGCAGATAGCGATCCAAGCGTTGGTTGAGTTTGTTTTATCATCCAAATTCACGATTTTACTCCTTAGGATGAAATGGTAACTCCGTCTGCGTAAACTGAGTCCAGCATGTGATCCCGGAACAGACTTCTTCTTCTTTGTATTGTTTATTGGAGGTTGTCAAACACCAACATGGTGCATTACCGCCACCAACTGGTGTGGAGTGAAACGTCGACACCCAAATCCTCCCTAAATGTATACTCTGTTTTAAAAACTGGAATAAGTCCTGACAACTTTCACTTCTTGAACCCTTTTGCAGTAAACTTACGTTTTGAACAGCGGGCGCGTCAACATTATCCCTGTTAAAATCTCCCAATTCTTTGAATCTTTGGGCTGAAGGAAGGACAATAGATAAGATAAGATAAGATAAAACTTTATTCATCCCTCGGGTGGGTTCCTCTGGGAAATTTGTTTTCCAAAAAGCACAGCACTGACATAAGTTACAGAGTTAAGAATATTATATATATATATATATATATATATATATATATATATATATATATATATATATATATATACACACACACACACACACACACACATATATATAAATACAAAGACATATATAGATAAAATATACAAAGGGGATAAATAGAATAAATAGGAATAAAAATAAAAATACAAGTGAATTGCACATTCAAGTATGGAGTCTCTTGCACCGCTGATTATTAACAAAAAGTATTGCACAAAAGGTGATTGCACAGTGAAGTGGAGAGGCACTACAGCTTAGTTGTTCCCCCCTCCTTTGTCCTCCTGTTTCCCCTCCCTCTCCCCTCCAGAGAGGAGTTAAACAGTTTGATGGCGTGAGGGACAAAGGAGTTTTTAAGTCTGTTGGTTCTTGTCTTTGGGAGAAGCAACCTGTCACTGAACAGACTCTTCTGGTTGTTTATGGCCGTGTGCAGAGGATGCCCAGCATTGTCCATAATGTCCAGCAGTTTCTTTAGTGCCCTTTTCTCTGCCACTGTCACCAGAGTGTCCAGCTTCATGCCGACCACAGAGCTAGCCTTCCTGATCAGTTTTTCCAGCCTGGATGAGTCCTTCTTTGCTGTGCTGCTCCCCCAGCACACCACAGCATAGAACAGTACTCCAGCAACCACCGACTGGTAAAACATCCTCAGGAGCTTCCTGCAGATGTTAAAAGACCTCAGCCTCCTGAGGAAGTACAGTCGGCTTTGGGCTTTTTTGTACAGGTGCTCTGTGTTGCATGACCAGTCCAGTTTATTGTCCACCCACAGCCCGAGGTACTTGTACTTGTTGACCACCTCCACCTCCTCCCCCTCTATCTGAACCGGCAGTGGACCTGCTCTGGACCTCCCAAAGTCCACAACCAGTTCCTTTGTCTTTGAGGTGTTGAGTTGCAGGTGGTTTGTGTGACTCCATGCGACAAAGTTCCTCACCAGACTTCTGTACTCCTCTTCCTGGTCATCCCAGATACACCCCATGATGGCTGTGTCGTCTGCAAACTTCTGAATATGGCATAATTCAGAGTTGTAGCAGAAGTCAGAGGTGTACAGGGTGAAGAGAAGAGGGGACAGCACAGTTCCCTGTGGTGCTCCTGTGCTGCTGACCACAGTGTCAGACGTGATGTCCTTCAGCCTGACGTACTGTGGCCTGTCGGTGAGGTAGTCGGAGATCCAAGCCACCAGGCAGGGGTCCACCTCCATCCTGTTCAGTTTTTCCTGAAGCAGACAGGGCCGGATGGTATTAAAGGCACTGGAAAAGTCAAGAAACAGGATCCTGACTGTGCCTTTTCCCCCATCGAGGTGTGAGTGGGCTCTATGCAGGAGGTACAGGATGGCATCCTCCACTCCGACACCCGCCTTGTAGGCGAACTGTAGTGGGTCCTGGGCATGTTGTACCTGTGGTCGGAGGAGGTTGAGGAAGAGCCGCTCTAGAGTCTTCATAAGATGTGATGTCAGTGCCACCGGTCGGAAGTCATTCAGCTCATTGGGCCGTTCCTTTTGGGGACCGGGACGATGAAGGATGTCTTCCATAGGGCGGGCACTCTCCCCAGTCGCAGACTGAGATTGAAGACTCGTTGTAGCGGCTCCCCAAGTTCCCCAATACTCGGTGTATAAATGCTCAATCAACAATCATTTATTTCCATACAATGAGCATAAGCCATCCGAATGGGGAGACATGCATGAAGAGGGTCACAGCATATCTCAAAATGGTGATGGGTTACACAGCTTCTAATAACCTCTACTGGCCCCCACCTAGTCGTAAAAGCCTAAACATTCACATTCTTTCTCTGTCACGGCGCCTAAGTTATGACCTCGGTTCCCTGTCTTTCTGCCCTCTATAAAGGTGGGGGCATGGAATGTGGTCTGTTTCTTCTATTATCGGCACAAGGTCCTCTGCACACAACATTCTCTTCATGATTTAGCAGTCTGACATGTCAAGAAAACAGTGTAATACACTCACAGCAGATCAAAGGCAGCGCACACCTGTCTAACAGAATCCAAAGATGGTCACATTCTTTCAACCCAAAAAATATAATGGAACACCTGTCTATCAAACTACAAAAATGGTCATGTTCTTTTAACCTAAAAATATAAGGGAAACTAACCTACATACTTTGCACACAATCTAGACTAAGGGATATATTTATGTTCTACAGCTGTTAACCTAATTCAACTACCTTGACTATAGGTATAAGATAACATACGTTTAGAATAATAATCTCACATCCCCCTATTCAGCTTCTCGGCGACTCAAAGGTTTTACAGTCACCAATAGTAGTGTTCAAATCAATATGTCCAAATCTTATTCCAGATATGACCACCTCCTCTCTCCTACTCCTTCCTGTGCTTCTCATTTCTCCTACCCTCCTTAAATTTTTTTACAACCATCGTCTCCTCCGTTCTTCCTCCCACTGTTTTTGTCATGTTTCCTTTATTTCTTGCCTTATTATACTCGTTATCTCTGTCTGACAGAAGTTAATAGCCAGGTTAGTTAACCCATGTTTTGTGGCTTTCTTCACAACTCTGTCGTTTCATTTCCTCTGACTCCATAGTGAGCTGGAATCCATAAAAAGCCAACTATAAGTCCCATCATGTGTATTTTGTTAAATGTTTGCTGAACCTCTGTTAGTACATCTGCTCTACTTTCTGAGCAGCTACACTATTAACTGTCCAATGAAGAGCTTCAGTCTGAACAAATGCCTGATTGTAACGGTCACATGTCTTCTACCCACTGAACAGCTGACAGTACTGGAAGCATTTCTCCAGTGTGTACTGACGGTCCACCATTGATCCTTTTCAGGGACAACAAATGCTACCCCGGTTTGACTGGCTGTATTCTTTGATGCATCTGTATATATTTGTACATAATTATAATACTGATCATTGTAAGTCTGTACTGTATGTAAGTTTAAATTAAATTCCCCATTCCTGTTCTTCTTTTCGTGTAATGTGAAATCTACTGTGGCATCAGTAGATTTGGCTCAAGCAGATCCCAGGAACAGCATTGGAGATCGGAGCGCAGTCCTAGGAACAGCTAGGATGCACAGGAAGTATATGAAAATCTGGTCGTATAAAAGTTAAATTTTTGTAGTGGTTGTGTTGTTAGGCTTTGAGTTTTTGCATATGGTTTTTAAAAAATTAATATAATCTTTGTAAAAACTGCTCGTAAACTAGCTTGTATGGTGGGTCCTGTGATTTTTCATGTATTGTCGC
This sequence comes from Neolamprologus brichardi, assembly GCF_056152115.1. NCBI lineage: Eukaryota > Metazoa > Chordata > Actinopteri > Cichliformes > Cichlidae > Neolamprologus > Neolamprologus brichardi. The sequence continues at coordinate 35,743,087 of NC_142112.1, forward strand.
TAACATACAGCTGATTTTGATTTTTAGAATTAACCTTTTTGTGATATGCTTTGGTACCAAAGAGCAAACGGCTCAATTTATTAAAATCAGGCAATAACAATAACCTCTTCACTGGGGTGAAGAATCCAGCCACTGTCGCATGGAGGTACAAGAATAAATCAATTTACACATCATATTGATATGGGTACGGTTTATTAACCCTCGTGCTGTACAGAACCTGTGGTGTCCAGATTGTAGATGGATTTAGGGATAGATATTTGATGGCACCTGTGTGTGCCGCTTGCCATCAGCTGTTACCTGCTTTGTTTTTGCTAGCTTTGTTTACATCTGTTTTCTTCAAAAATGTCTGTACACTTCTGGTTTATGACTTCCAATCGCTACTAAATATCTACAATAGTTGTAGAGCAATCCCGACTGGCCCAAGGACGTGAAGATTTTCATATCCCACCTGTGTTCGAGACTGTACCACTGTTCCTCCGGTGCGATCCACAATGCCATCCCACCAGGAAGAAATGTCAAAGAAGGCGAGGGAAACGGGGCAGTGTATTGGTAAAATTCAAAAATTGCATGGCTGTTTCACCGACAGCCATGCAATAAACTATTCTCTTACGCTCTTACGCTCTTACGCTCTCCTGAACAAATTTGCCCCGGATATCAAGTTGTTCATCTCCGGGCGATCCCTGGAATTGGTGCACCTATTGGAATTGGCCAGCAACCCTGTGTTAGCTAGATTGGCTGTGGTTAATGCGAGGTGCTAAAAAGAGATAAAACTTTAATTTTGAACGACTTCTTCACCACTCGTCGCTTTAATTTTCTTCTGGTGACGGAAACTTGGCTAAACTTGGGTGAGTAAAGCTCGCTTTCGGAAGTTGTCCCTCCAGGCTGTGAATATCTGAAGTCGCCATGGACTACTGGCCAGGCTGGAGGGCTCGCCATAGTTAATAAAACTATTTCAACTGTCAGCATTGGAATGGTTTCAATCTTACCTGTCTAACCAAAGTTCTTCTGCTAGATTAGGGGATACATGTTCCTCAAAACCCTCAATTTTTTGTGGGGTCCCCCAGGGGTCCATTCTTGGCACAGTTCTCTTTTCAATTTATATCTTCTCTGTAACGGCAACCTTCGGTCCTTCTTTGCCGTTTCTGCAGGACGTAAAGTTTCTGACTCGTGCTCTTGTTAAATAACTTGGTTGCCTTCCGGTAGCAAAAACGAGGCAAAGGAAAAAAGGGGCAAAACATTTATTTTCCATACAAATCGAAAGGTACAAAACAAATGCCTCTGGTGGGAGCTCCGTTTACATTCCCTTTATGTTACAACAAAAAATAACATTAAAACGGCGACGGTCAGAAAACTGTTGCTCCACGTCCTGCTTGCTTCCCTAACCTTTTACCCACACCCCTCTGCATGTGGGCCAAATACACACCCCCTTTACGACATCTATCAACACTTTACAACAACGACAGACTAACAAAGCAGGATTACTTTATGGAGCACAGACTATTACATTATAACATAAAATATTCAAGATTATAATAGAAACTTAAAGATTATGACAAATACTTAAATATGGCATGATGTAACTGAGTAAAATATTGGCCTGGACTTGGCTCCAACACTCTCTATGCGCTCAATTTTTAAAAAAAACCTGGCATCTCACACCATTGTTATGCAGACAACTCACAGATTTACCTGCCACTGAAACATAAATCTGTGAGTCCTTTGAAGGGATTGCTGGATTGTTTGGAGGATGTTAAGGCGTGGATGGCTTTAAACCTTCTCAGCTTAAATGAACAGAAAACAGAGTGTTTGGTCCATGTGACCACTATGACTTTGGCCCCTTAGGAATTTATTTTGAAAAAGCCCTTGTGAGGAACCTACGAGTGAGTTTTGATAGTAATCTAACATTTGATAAACATATTAATGCTGTCATCAAGACCAGTTTCTTTCATCTTCAGCTACTTGCAAAGTGAAGCCATTTCTCTGTTTTACTGACTTTGAGATAGCTATCCATGCCTTCATTTCATCTCACCTCGACTTATGTAATAGTCTTTACTCTGGTGTTAGTCTGTCATCAGTTAGCCGACTGCAGCTAGTCCAAACGCTGCAGCACAGTTACTAACTGGCACATGGAACTACTTTGAACACCGGCGCCCCCGTGCGTGGCATCCTGTTACAGCAGCTCCACTCATTCTCAGCTTCTTTCTTATCTCCTCTTTACTTTTGCCAATTTTTTTTGTATCTAAAGTTTCAGCTGTTAGATTCTGCAGTCATGGACTACCGTTTTGTGCTAGTCTTGGTTGTTGCTAGTCATGGACCAGTTGTTGGAGAGGTATTCCAGTATAAAAATAATAATAAGCACAACTGGAATGTTTTGCTGCTGTCATAATTTTTATTATAGATTAAGTGCAGGAGTTTTTAGGTGTGGATAATTACATAATAGTTTATTGCAATAGCAAGTTGTGCCTTGTTCTCAGATGGACACCAAGTGGAGAGTGATAGATGAGATGAGGGGATGTCATATACTGGCATGAATTCAAAATTCTGCTCCTCACATACAAGGTCTTAAAAAATCAGGCCCCGTCTTATCTTAATGACCTCGTTTTACCATATCACCTTATTAGAGCACTTCGCTCTCGCTCTGCAGGCCTACTTGTTGTTCCTAGAGTATTAAAAGTAGAATGGGAGGGAGAGCCTTCAGTTTTCAGGCACCTCTTCTGTGGAACTAGCTTCCAGTTTGGATTCGGGAGACAGACACTATCTCTACTTTCAGTTCTGTTCTAGGATGCCCTCTGGACCTAGTAGAGGTGGTGAGTGACAGGAGAATGGTGGCTAAGCTGTCATCCCTGTTGGACAACATCTCCCACCCCATGCAGGAGACTCTGACAGCACTGAGCAGCTCCTTCAGTGGGAGACTGCAGCACCTACGATGTGGGACGGAGAGATTTTGCAGGTCTTTCCTCCCCACTGCTGTCAGACTCCACAAGAAAGACTTCAACTGACCAAGCACACACATCCACACATATGCAATAGTCTTTCTGGCATCGTTGTATTATATTCAATTCTATATAGCATTTTTAGTATATTTTATTCGATTGTATGTAGTATATTATTTCATTCTATTCTATTGTGTACAGTATCTTATAGATATATTATTCCAGTATTTTTTCTCAAAATTTTCTATGCAACTTTGCACTGTCCACTGCTGTAACAAAACAAATTTCCCACATGTAGGATTAATAAGGGTTATCTTATTTTATGCAACCGAGACTACATATCTCCCATACTGGCATCCTTACACTGGCTGCCAGTTAGGTTTTGAATTAATTTTAAGATTTTATTATGTGTTTTTAAGGCGTTGCATGGGTTAGCACCCTCATACCTTTCTGATCTTTTAAATTGGTTCGCTCCTGCAAGATCACTGAAGTTCATGGATCAGATGCTCTTAGCTGTCCCAAGGTCCAGATTAAACACAGAGGATAAGAAAGGTCTGGCCTCTCTTATCTGGAAACAAAATTAACAAAATTCATTGAAAAACCTGTGGCAAAAATTCATTTTTGTTTTGTTTTGTGAAGCTACAAACTGATGAACTAGATTACTGGTAGAATGATGTATAGAATGATTTAGACCCAGATAGCAAGGAGACATTGAACAGATGTTGAATTTCCATCTGAACCATCAGAATCGTCAGGCTTGAAATGTCAACACAAAACCAATGTTGAAACAACATTGAAATACTGATGAAACCTGACACTGACATTGAAATAACATTGATTCACTGTTGTTCTGTCATCGTTGATTGTTGATCTATTTATAGTTGACAAGGTGACAACAATCACGTTGAAAAACCATTGATTTATGGTTGAGCGGAAAATTAAAGCTGCTACCACTTGGACTATTCCATAGCCCCCACTCTCACAGTGGTACATCCCTTCAGGTAACCATTGTCTTGTACAGTAGAGCGGGACATTAGATTTACTCTCAGCGGAATTGACCGGAGAAGGCATCAGTTCATGCACTGCACTGGCCTGCACCACGATTAATATAAGGTAAGAATGAATGACTTTTGTTCTATTCGTTATTTCCACGGTTGCATTTGAATAACAGTAAAAAACAAACAAATTTGTTAATGTAAAGTTTCGGACAAAATGTGGGAGCCCGAAATTGTGTCTACTTTCATCTTACAAGCCGGTAACAAATAAATTGCACTGCGAACAAAGTCAACAAAGAAAACATTTTCGTTTCATACTTTTCCGTTATATTCCCTTACAAAGCTAGCTTTAACGCTTCAAGGGTTCCTTTGTTCTTGCCGTCGCCTCGGCGCTTGACCCAGACTTTCACTCTGTAGTTGCTTTTTAGCATAGTACTACAAAAAATTGTAAATCTGTGATATATGATTGATAAACGTAAAGGTAACTGTATAAATGTGTTCAATGACTTTGTTACTTTTAATGATTGGAGAGCACCCGCTTCGATTCACACTCAATTCAAACTTTACGTTGCACGCTCACCTAACTTTACGTTGCACGCTCACCTAACTTTACGATGCACGCTCACCTACCTTGCGTTTGCACCTTTTGTCCACACGTAAACTGCGTTTTATTATTTATTTATTAGTTTTTCGCCTCTCACTGCTTAAGCCATTAATCTTTCTGGAATTGTTTTTTTAAACAGATGCGACCTCACAAAAGATATTAGCTATGCTGTCAGACCTGACGACAGCTGTTAACGAACTCCGTGAGGAGGTCAGAGCCATCCGCCATCCCTGCTGCAATGAATCGGTAGATGCTGGGGTATTGCCTCTGGATTTGCCCTTGCACAACATTGAGGAGCTAAACAATGCAGAGGCAGCTCTTCAATCATAAGAGGCAAATAAGGCAATGGTAAGTATATAAAGGTTATGTACACTTTGTAACTATAAAGTGTAATAGCTGTCAGATGTGATTTAAATACATAACAACGGCCTGTTGATTAAACACACAAGCACTTGCATACACATTTAAGACATGAGACACGCTAATTCCATCTCTTAAAATGTGTCTATAGGTGAGACGCTTTGCCTTGGTTGGAGGGACCACACTGGAGGTGCGAGTCCGCCGTGTAATGGCTTATGCCATTACAAACGAGCTGGCCTCGGTACTCAACTGGGCAGGGAAAAAAACCAAGGACCAGACAAAGCAAAAAATGGCATTTAAAGATACAGCGCTCTGCAAATGCATATATGGTGGTAAGTTTTACAGGTTTTTTGCTATATTACTTTCTGTCTTTCTTAATAACAAGACTTTCATGTCCGGTTAATCTGGAGATGGAGTCTTTGGTCTTGTTTAGTCCTCGGGTTGTAGTTGTACAGCCCGAGGACCCCATGTTTATTTTGTTTTAAAGGATACACGGCACACCATGCTAAGACTTATCACTTTTTCCGCTCATAGCTCTTTGGGAATCAAATGCGGCAGTTTGCAGATTTACGCCTGGTGACTTTCATGTTTATCAGCCTAGGAGTTTACATACTTTCTCCCCGCTGAAGACAGTTAACAGGAGCTTATTCATATTGGTATCGGCAGATATCCAAATTTATGATATCGGTATCGGACATAAAAAAGTGGTATCGTGCCATCTCTAGTTATGACATAGGAAATATGGGTTTAAAATGAAGTTAGTGTTAACACACAGTTGTTTTTAGGCAGCGTTTAGCTATGATGAAATTTACGCATGAGTAATTGCTTATATGTTTAAACTTAATTGATTAAAATGGTTGTTCTCTTTTTGATCTTTTAGTAGAATAGGCGCTTATAATGATTTTCTTGTGATCTATTGGGAAAGGTGACTTTTAGGGCAGAGTGGAGGCACTTGCAGCAGCGACAGTTGTGTACAGGAGGTTGATGATTAGATAGGGGAAAATAGAGCGAGCAACAGTAAACATATGCAGGGACGTGAAAGCAACGTTTTAAGAGTGTTGAAATGATGAGTACTGAGATGAGTAATGTTGAAGAATATGTATAAATAATAGTTAATAAGTCAAAAGATAATTAGGTTCATGCTTTTGATTAAAGAGTCCCAAACATAATAGGTTGAACCAAGTTTGAATAAAGAGAACAATTGATGAACATGATAAGTTAGGGAGGCGTAGGAAAATGTGTTTTGTTCCTTTGCAGTAGATCTCGGCTACCACAGGGGGTGAGGATCCTGGAGGCCCGAGGCCTGACATACCACAAGAGAGGGACCCAGAAAAAACCTAATCTCACACATGGACTGTTCTTAAGGGGGAGCTGACGTTTATTACTGGACCACTTAGATGACATGATGTGGTTGTATGATTTGCTGAGCCAGAGAACTTCTAGAGAGGGTCAGAGCAATGACACACGTAGAGTGTGGTGACCCTCTTTGAGGGTCACCAAGAGAGGGAATGTGGGGGATTAGAAATTATTTTACTGCTATTGTTAATAATCATCATCATTACTATTGCATTAATAATACAATCTGCAGTATTGATATTGTATTTAGATGTTTAAACATATTGGTACCCAATTAGCCTTTATTACAGGTGCAGTTATAACCACGTTAAACTGTTGAGTTGAATCTATAATCTTAAATGCTTTTGAATGCTTGTTATAATCTGAAATGTGTACGTGCTGGCCTTCTGTCTGGTGGAAAAGGTTACAAGTTGAAACTGAGTGCAGTTCATGCTGACAAACACACAGTAGACTTTATCTCATGTATAGGTGAGAGGTTAATCACGTTTGCTTGTAGCTCTAAAATTGTCTCTGTAAAAGAGGAACAGTTTGGTTTTCCAGACGGGAAGTGAAAGTCAGATGACAGGAAGCATCTGCTGTGGAGACGGAGACAATGTTATTTTAAACTGTCTTAAGTCATTGTGGTTTTGAAACCTATGTATGAACTGTATCTGAGTGACGTTTAGGGGCGGCAGTAAATTTAAGCCCAGAAGGTATAAAACACCTGCTTATGCTCTGTAAGTTGGGGACCGGCGCTGTCTGCGTACAGCAGGCGATCTTCCCACGCGTGTCATTAAAATCATCGTTTGACTCCACCCGGCCGGACCAGTGTTGTTATTATGGAAGTAGATTACCTCCTCTACCCCTCCTCAATATTGAACCTTAACAGGTTATTCAGCATTGTCATTCCCAAATCATATGACGTCTGACCTTTGACTTATAGTTGTTAAAGTGTGTCAGAGGAATTCAGCTGAGAGCCAAAGGGACTTTCTGAGGTTTGAAGCCCCGAGGCCTGTCTGTGACACCAGGACTGATCCAGAGTCATTTTTATAACACTTCAGATACATAAAGAAAACATGACATGTTACATCATTAATCATTATCTGTATTTAGAAATGCTTTGTCAAAACACTAAGACAAATGTTATATTTTACTGTGGTACGAGATTAAGATTCAATTTTCAGAAAAGGAAAATTGTGACAAGAAAATCTCTTTCTGACTTCTTTAGAAATATATTTTTCTTTTGGTTTTTTTATTCTTAGTTTTTTTTCCAGCTCCAGTCCGTAAAGTTAATCTCCAACAAGTAGGACAAAGGATCACCTGCAGCTCAGACGGGATCTACCCACAACCTGAGCTCACCTGGTCCACCAGCCCTTCATCCAGCATCACCAATAACAACACAACAGCCCATCAGACTGAGCAGCAGCTTTACAGCATCAGCAGTTCTCTGATACTTCCAAACAGTGAAATGGATCTATATCACATCTGTGTAGTCAGCACTCGCAGAAACAGGAAGAGAGCAACCTTCAGAAAAAGAGATTATACATCCATCCATCCAGTGGAACATTTTCATCAGATCTTTACAGGAGATTCGATCTGAACTCTGTGGAGCCTGATCTCAAGGGTTTTAAGTCTGACACTGAAACCAGAGGATCTTTCTGTCTCTTCAGATTCACTGTGGTGGGAGTGATTTCAGCCCTGCGTGATCACGCTGATGTTTGCACATAGCAGATAATGAGGTGAATGTTTGGGCACATTGGTAACAGTGAAACAGTTTATTAGTAACGTGGGATCGTTTGTGTTTGGAGTATGAACTGAGATTCCTGAAGCTCTTGTCACACTGGTCACAGCTGTAGTTTCCTTCCATGTGTGTACGTTCATGATAGTTACGATGACTTGATTGTGAGAAGCTTTTTTCACAGTGTCTGCACTTGTATGGTTTCTCTCCTGTGTGGACTCGTTTGTGTGATTTAAGCTCCCATGCAGTGGTGAAGGATGACCCACACTGATCACAGAGGTGCTTTTTAACCTCACTGTGAATCAGTTCATGTCGTTTTAACTCATTTGGTGTGGTGAAGCTTCTCCCACATTCTTTGCAGTATTTCAGTTTGTCTCCAGTGTGTCTACGTTGATGTGTTTTTAGGGCGTCTTGTCGACTGAAAGTTTTTCCACAGAGGTCACAACAAAAGTCTTTCCCACCACCACAGTGAGGACAGGGTTGAGAACTGGATCCATCTGTGTCGCTCTGCTTCTAAACAAAGACACAAAGACAGTGTAAGTCAGTCCTTCAACATTTTTATCCTGTACGTCGCCTGAAAGAAAGAGCATCTCTGCAGACGTCCAATTACATTTTACTGTTTCAGTTAACACAGATAAAGATAACAATATAAATACATACCTCACAGTAACTGCACTTGTAGAGTCTCTTTCTGGTGTGGATCTGTTGGTGTCGTCTCAGGTGACGTGGAGATTTAAAAGTCTTCTCACACAGGTCACATTTATAAGGTCGTTCCTCAGTGTGGGTAAACATGTGGCGTTGTAAATGCCTGTAGGTTGTACACTGTTTGCCACATTGATCACAGCAGTACACATCATGTCCAGTGTGAATGCGTAGGTGTGTATTTCGGCTCCCTATATGGCTGAAAGTTTTTCCACAGATGTCACAGCTGTATGCCTTAATTCCAGAGTGGGTAACTAGATGACTCTGTAAGCTGCTTCTTTGAGTAAAAGCTCTGCCACACTGATCACAGCTGTACGCTTTAACTCCACTGTGGATGACTTGGTGTTTTTTTAGGGAATCCTTCCAGGAAAAAGTCTTTCCACACAAATCACAGCTGAACGGTCTCTCTCCAGTGTGGATGACCTGATGTTGTTTTAGTTCAGCCTTCTCAGTAAAACCTTTCCCACACTCGTCACAGGTGTGTTTTTTCTCTCTCTTTCTTCTGTGAGGTTTGTCGGCCTCCTGAGAGTGCTGACTTCTCGCTCCATGTTGGTCCTGCAGTGACAGAGATACAAACAGAGGCAGTGAGTGAAATGCAGTCGTGGAACAAACTCAAACTTCAAACTCCCTCCATTAACACTAGTTTTAAACCTGAAGGTGGAGTGTGGCACCAAACACCTTAAAGGTCTCTTATCCCCACCTGCTGGTAGTAGAAACACATTACATCAAACCTGGTGTTAAAAATAATTCATGACTGTTCAAACACTCTAAAATCATGCCCATCCCTCCTGCTGTACACAAATATTAAGACTAGCATGCTAACACACTCAGAAAAGTAATAAATGTTTACCAGATCTATACTTTTTTTTATATTTCACGTTGCTGTTTCCTATTAGATATTTTTATAGGGGTGCAACGAATCAAAAATAATTCATGACTGTTCAAACGTTTCACTGTAGAAAACATTGGATTCATTTTTGATTAAAGGCGATTAAATGTCATTCATTTTCAATCTATATTAATCGCATTTCAATTTGTATGAGCAAAAAAACTCAAATAAGGAAAAATATACACACTACAAGTCTATTTATACATCAATGAAAGCAACAATATTATTATTAGTATTAATAATAATAACAACAATATTAGTATTAATATTAATAATAATAATGTACTTCCACAGCATGTATTTTATCCTGTCTTCCTTTTTTCGCCCCAACTGCTCTCTGCAGACGGCCCCGCCCCTCTGTGAGCCTGGTTCTGCTGGAGGTTTCTTCCTGTTAAAAGGGAGTTTTTCCTTCCCACTGTCACCAACGTGCTTGCTCATAGGGGGTCATATGATTGTTGGGTTTTTCGGCTGTATGTATTATTGTAGGATCCACATTACAATATTGATTGATTGGTAATTTATTTCAACATGTGAACAATATACAAGTACATTTAGAAAAGAAAATAAGAAAAGAAAAGAAAATAAGCACCTTGGGGCAACTATTGTTGTGATTTGGTGCTGTATAAATAACACTGAATTGAATTGAAAATTTAATTAATATCACTACTACAACTAATATTAATATTAAAGAACAATAATTGCTTGTGACTTCTTAATGTTTGTAAAAACAATTTAAAAATACATAATAAAATGCAACACAGTCATATAACAGGTTGGGAGTATGAGAGTTTTAGACGTGACTGATTATTTGGTGAAAATGTGATATTTTCCTCACCTTCTGTGTTGAGCTCATTGTTTCCTCTGTAGTGACTCAGCTGAGTCCAGATGGCTGAAAATGTTCCTCTGCTGCTCCGTCAGACTCTTCTCCTCCTGCTGATCAGCTGGGACACAAAACAGATCTTTGTTAGGCTCCACACTGCACTGAAGAGTCAAAGTGTCTCATATGTTCATCTGACAACACAAAATACAAATTTCACTCTGATTGCTTGTAGAAATCTTGTGAGACGTGTTGTGCTGCAAAGTGAGGAAACTCTCTCACTCACTTATACTTCAGGAGGAACTTTGTGACATTGGCTCTAATATTCTAAGCAGCCCTTTACTATGACAGGGCCAGAAAGTCCTATTTGAAGGTTTGGGAGAATACCATGTTAAAGGTGGATTGGGGTTTATACACTTTGTTATGATACAGGTAAGGCTGTAAGAGCCTGAGAAGGTGTCCTGAATGAACCTCTAAAACCAGTTTTCAGCTAACGACTCTGCTTCAGTCTGGAAAACAGCAACTACAAGTTTAAAGACTCCATCAACAATTCAACGGGGTAGATGTACTTAAGGAACATGAGACTTTTTCAGATAAATAAAGGCAAATATTGCAAACTACACAAAAGGCAGCCGCTAAAGCGTTTAAGTTTCAAAATAGAACAAACAAAACAGACTAAAATATCAAATCCACTTAGAAACAAAATATTAATTCTAAAAATACTAATTTTTACTACTACTACTACTACTAACTTTTGTCAATATCAAATAAACTGAGAACTAAAAGGAAATTCTCAATCTCTCCTTGTTGTATAACTGAGCTTTTCAAACAGTTTTAACAGTTACTTTAGTCTGACAAAAGCTGGATGACGAATTAGCGCTTTCAGTCAGAAATTGAGCATGCACCGGTTTATTGTATTTCCAGACTTGCTTTCGGCACATTTTACAGTGCGCGCTACTCTGTTTTTTGTCAGACTTGAAATAGCCGAAATACCTTAACACTACGGAACTTCTGTGGCTCTTCCTTTCGACAATCTCTCCGGCATTGGAACCATCATCTGTTTTCTCTTCGGTAACCTTCGGTCACGCTCTCGGTTGATTTTTCTCTAGTCAGCACACTCATTTCCTCCATTACCCGGGCGACACGGCGGCTGGCTGCTTCCCAAACAAATACACATGTGCGGCTTGGCACTTGTGCTGTATGTAACAAGTCACGTGACGTGACGCTGCGGCTGTGATTGGTTCGGCTCTGCGCTACTTAATTTGGATTGGCTGTTCTTTTTTTCTTTTTTTTTAAGAGGACAAGAGCGGTGAGGTCTATCGCAATAGTTTAATTTTTCTATCAAGAAAAAGTTATTTCGCAATACATATCGTTATCGTTCTATCGCCCAGCTCTAGTCTCAGCTGAATGCAGGTTTCCCCAATTTTCAACAGTGCATTTGCATAATGACTGAAACTAGAACCACTGAAGGAACAATGGGCTGGGAGGTCAGTTATTGAGCATTAATATGCAAATTCTCATGATCATTGCTCAAATGCTGTGATTGCAGCGACTACTCAACTCTCTGTGAATGGTACTCATGGCCATTGATCAGCGATCTTTGATTAATGAGCTTTGATCAGTGCTTTCCTTCCTGCAGCTGTGTTTGACACAGGAAAGACATTATTACATTCTTCACACTCTCCTGCACATTAACCACCACAATATATTTTTATTCTCTGTGCTTTCAAATATGAACACTGTT